>NW_015666542.1:0-5728 GCF_001515625.1 Sinocyclocheilus rhinocerous
GTAGTTAAAGAAAAAAGAGAATGTTGGATAAAAGGAAAAAAATATGAATAGGAATTAAAATAAAAAACACATACCATAACATGTGCAGGTAAAAGATGTTTACTTTTAAGTGTCACTGCTACATACTATTTACCACATTGTAAACGGAGACCCACCCCCAGCACTCAACCTAAACTGGTCCAGGTATGCATGCCCATATCTCAGCCAAAATCAGACCAGCCCTTATGGTCCGTAATCGGGCCGAATGTGGCTAAATGTGCCATGTCTCAGTGCAAATTGGGCCAGATCTGTAAAAGCCTAGCCAAATCTGGCAACCATTACTGACATCCAAAGCCTAGCCAAATCTGGCAACCATTACTGGGCCAGAGCTGGCTCACTTTCGGTGAGCCGCTGCCAGAACACAGCCGAGTGAGCCGACACTCAGCCGCAATTGGCCCGATTGCGCTGGCTACCTGGGTAATGCTGCGTGTTTCAATATTTCTGTATTTTAATAAATGCTGAATTAAACGAATTTCAGGGCTCTGTATAGGTCATCACACAAAAATATCTGCAACATTTTCATTGGAAAGATAGTATTACAGGGTTATAAAAATAACCTGAGAATAACCATTAGGGAACATTCTGTATAAGTTATTTTTAAGGTTATTTAATAATAACCACCATGCAACGTTCTGAGAACGTTAAGCTAACGTACGTAATCTAAAAAGAACATTCCCCTAACATTAGTATTTGGTTCCCAGAAAACAACAACAAAACAAAAAAAAAAACGTTAGCTGAACGTTCTGTGTTTGCTGGGAAATACGATCTCACTTTCGGGAGGAGATTGAAGCTGTAACTTTAACTTTTAATTTTCCAATAACTGTGTTGTTTCACACCAACAAAATGAGTTGAAAGCCCCAAAAAGCAATCATAATAGTTCATGGCTTTTAGATAGAAGTCTAACTTAAAATATGAAATGATTTATTCTTGATGCAAGTAGGCTACAATGAGCAGACAATAAAAAAATAGACAATACAATTTGTTGATAGAATTATTAAGGAGTTTAATTCTTGGTGAAGCAAATAAAAAAAATAAGTGAAAGTTGAAACCAATGAGACAGATCTCAGATAAAGAAAAAAAAAACAATATGTAACAAATTAAAATTAAATCTCAGTTTCTCTTAAAAGTATTACATCCTCTTCTTAGCTAGAGAACAATAATGGCTTAAATGTCAGAAACCTTTACTATTTAAAAAAAAATGTAACAATTCAAAACTCATCCAAAAGAACCATCTGAATCTCACAGATGAAAAGATTTACTTTATTCATGGTGAAAACTTTAGATGTTTTTTGTCCTGTCCTGTCATTTTTTTTTTTTGGCTGCGTATGACAGATTTATACAGAAGAAATGTTATTGTGTCATGTTTGGTGAGGACGAGGCATCAGACCTGAGAGTGCTGGATCTGTAGATGATCTACTTACTGTGATTGCTTTTTGTATGCTTGAGTAGATTAGATAATTGAGTGAAACTCTTCCCGCATACAGTGCAGTGAAACAGTTTCTCTCCAGTGTGGATCCTCTCATGTCTTTTCAGGTCTCCTGACTGACTGAATCTCTTGTCGCAGTGTGAACACATGTAAGGTTTCTCTCCAGTATGGATCATCTGGTGTCTTTTCAGATGTTCTGACCGAATGAATCTCTTGTCGCAGTGTAAACACATGTAAGGTTTCTCTCCAGTGTGGATCCTCTCATGTCTTTTCAGGTCTCCTGACAGACTGAATCTCTTGTCGCAGTGTGAACACATGTAAGGTTTCTCTCCAGTGTGGATGCTCTCATGTGTTTTCAGGTCTCCTGACAGACTGAATATCTTGTTGCAGTGTGAACACATGTAAGGTTTCTCTCCAGCGTGGATCCTCTCATGTCTTTTCAGATTTGTTGACCGACTGAATATCTTGTTGCAGTGTGAACACACGTTAGGTTTCTCTCCAGTGTGGATCCTCTCATGTGTTTTCAGGTCTCCTGACAGACTGAATCTCTTGTCGCAGTGTGAACACATGTAAGGTTTCTCTGCAGTATGGATCATCTGGTGTCTTTTCAGATGTTCTGACCGACTGAATATCTTGTTGCAGTGTGAACACATGTTAGGTTTCTCTCCAGTGTGGATCCTTTCATGTGTTTTCAGGTCTCCTGACAGACTGAATATCTTGTTGCAGTGTGAACACATGTAAGGTTTCTCTCCAGTGTGGATCCTTTCATGTGTTTTCAGATTTGTTGACCGACTGAATCTCTTGTTGCAGTGTAAACACATGTAAGGTTTCTCACCAGTGTGGATCATCTGGTGTCGTTTCAAATCTCTAGCTGTAATAAAAGTATTCTCACACTCAAAGCACATGTACTCTCTCACACCAGTATGTATTTTCTTATGTTCTTTTAGACTTCGCAGTTGTGAAAAACTTTTTCCACATTGATCACATGTGTAAGGTTTCTCTCCAGTGTGGATCCTTTCATGTGATTTCAGATATGCTGAGCAACTAAATCTCTTCCCACATTGATCACAAGTGAACGGCTTCTCCCCCGAATGAACTCTCATATGCAACGTAAGGCTTCTTTTTTCTGCAAAACACTTCCCGCATTGATCACATGTGAACGGCTTCTCTCCAGTGTGGATCCGCATGTGAACTTTGAGACTTTTATTACATGTCAAACTCTTTCCACACTGACGGCAGATGAAACTGTTCTTGTCTCTTCTTTTCAGTAAACAACTACCTTCAGTCTGTGAGTGAGTTTTCTCTACAGTTTTGACACAATGATGTTTCTCCTCCATCCGGTCTGAAATGAAAATAAAAAATTAGGGCTGTCAATTTAACGTTTTAATTTAATTAATTAGTTCAATCATGACAACTCTCTGAACATTTTAGCATGGTGATGGATATGACAATGTTAATGTATTTGGTCTTGGCGGAACAGATCTGCTACGCTGCTGCTGAATTGCTGCTGCTGTTGGTTATTGCTGTAGTTATATATAGATTGAAGGGAATTGATGATTGAACACATTGTATTTATATATACATATTTTTACGTTTACATTTTTATTTATTTTATTTATACAGTTCTTCTACATTTATATTTATTTATAGTACAGGAACTTGCTACTGCCAATGCATATGGTGATACGGTGCCATGAGTATTTAAGACATGCTGCTACAAATAGCATATAAAATAACCCATAGCAGATCTATACAGGTGGAGCTGGGGAAGGTGGAGGGTTTCAGAGAAACTCTGAAAGCGCGCTGCAGGAATCTCTAGTGAATGCTAGCCAGCCATATAAATGCAAGGCAGTAAGCTCATTGGCTGCATATGCAGCATGAACCAATCAGCTTGTGCCAAGTCGTTTAACTCTCTGAATATCATCAGTTACGTTAACACCCTGTCAGAATGCGCCATCTAGAGTTTCATGACTGAACTATATATTTATGGAAACAATTACGTGTTAAAATTATTAATGCAATTAATGTACCCGCCCAAGACCTACATACATCATCTTACATTTAATACAGTGTGTTCGGCTTGAAGCGGCGATGTGCAGACGAATCGGTGTTTGACATCTAAGTATTCATACGGAGCATCTTCTCTCTAATCGCTCCTGTGGTAATTTGACTTCAAGCCGAACACACCTGTACAGTTGATTGGTGATGAATATGATGCAGAACTCACTGCGTGACAGAGCCTATAGGATGCAGTTATATGCCCCTAAAATTCATCCGTTTGAACGAATCGAATGAATGACTCAATGGCTGTGTTCAGAATGGCACACTTGCTTACTGCTTACTAGGGGTGGAACGATAAATCAATTTGTGGATCGATTATGCGATTCTCCGAAAGCATCACGATTCTCTCTGGAATTGATTCTGAGCTTAGTTTTTAACAGCAGATGGCACTGCGTGCTTTAGAAACAGCCGTACTCTGCTTGCTTCCAGTTCCTTACACACACACCACTGGAGCGTGTGTAGAGCCATAACACCTGGAGCCATCTGCTGTTAAAAACTAAGCTCAGAGTCACGATGCATTCGGAAAATCGCAGAATCGATCCACAAATCGATTTATCGTTCCACCCCTTCTGCTTACTGCCCAGTACACGGTGCATACTGCCTACTATTTTATTAAGAATAGTGTGTGTGAAACAGTATACAATAAGCAGCAAATAATGTTTCAGAGTAGTATGCTACAGTGTTGTCACATGACAAACAGGGAGCATTAATTCAACACAGCTGTTGTGGTTGTTACTGTACAAATAAAGGTGCTAACCGCTTCTTTTACTAAGGCCTCTTCTTGATGGTTTCATGCTGGTCTTCACTTGTAGGCTGATGGGAATATTCCAGCATTTATTGGTGAACTGCAGTGGAAGGAGCTTCAGTGAAGGAGCAGATCTGCCAAAATCAAGAATCAATCAGTTACTTTTGGGTCATTCCGTGTCAAATCATCCAATTTTCAGAAATTTCCCCAGCTCAAATTTTTGATTTTGCTAATATTTTTTTCTGAAGAAACATGTATAGTGATGATAGCCCAAATATGAAATGTCATGTATGAATATTATGTTATGAATATTTAAGTAATCCACTATTTTGTAGAGGGGGGTCAAAATGGCAATTTTCACCTGAGATTCAGAGCCAAATTACAGGGGGTTAAAAATGACTTCAGAAAGATGGCAGGATCACAATGCTATTTTCACCCAGAGATTGGTAGGTCTAAAATATGTTGAGTTTAGCAATCTTTGTTGCATTATGCGCCAATGGTGACCATTCAAAAATGGGGAAAGAGCACTTTTCAAGTTTTTCTCCAAAGTTTGCAGGCCTGTACCTCAAAAAAGTATTAAAGACATCTTAATGCCCTTTTAGATATTGGGTCTTAACAAACTTCCCTTTTGACATCTTAATTTTTAAGGCCCTATATGGTTCGGTTTCAGAGATAATGGAGTTTCAATATGACTCCAGGAGTAAATTGTTAAATTGTACACATTTTCAGTGGTCAAAAACCAAATGTGGGTCATTTTCTTTTTTTCTCTTAAAGAGGAATGTCTGAAGAACAAATAATGTTGAAACTAGAAATGCATCTTGTTCCCTTCTGTCCAAACGACTACACTGAACATAAATGTCTGAGTGCCATGAGTATTCTTTTTCCAAAGTTTGTGTGCCTATAACTCAAGAAGTATTAAAGATATTGCAATATGATTTTAGAGTCTAGTTCTTAATAAACTTTTCTTTTGGAATCTTTATTTTCAAGGCCCTACATTGTTCAGTCCCAGAGATATCGGGATGTCAATGAGGCTCCATATTCAGATTGTTGAATAATACCCCTTTTTGGGTGGTCACTTTGTATTAGGGATGTAACGGTATGAAAATTTCTTATCACGATTATAGTGACCAAAATGATCACGGTTATCAGTATTATCACGGTATTGTTAAAATGTGCTGGAAATGTTCAAAAAGTACTGACACACAAATCATGTCACCAAGTTTTACAGTCATCAGTATTATCTGTGATTTAAATTTTGTGAACGGGAGTTTCCCATCATGTTATAAGCCGGGCTTGGGGTGCTTTCACTTTCGAATTCGCGATCTTGGTGTCACGTTTTACAAGAAAAGATAATTGTCTGATTTGCTTACATACATCTATACATATTTCACTTTTTAAGACTAAAACAAAAGACGGATTCATTGTTATTCTTAATTAAAAAGCATAACAACAATAAA
>NW_015666542.1:6417-6710 GCF_001515625.1 Sinocyclocheilus rhinocerous
GGATCGGCTTTCACCGTGGACGAAGCGGAGTCCAGCCCGGGGTTGTCACATGTGGTTGCCACAAGCCTCCGCTCCTTCGTCGAATCCGCCGGCCGCGCCGTTCTCAAGACCGCCGGCCGTTCCTTACTCTAGCCCGCAGTGTGTGACGCTCTGTGACGCATTTTATGGAGGACTGTTTCCTGAACCTGCAGAGTAGCCTACAATGGGTCTGTGCTCAAAGGCTGTTCTATAAAGTGGGGCAGTTCCAACTTTGCAAGGACAGTCTGGCGCTTCTGACTCACAGCCTGTAAGTA
>NW_015666542.1:7127-7752 GCF_001515625.1 Sinocyclocheilus rhinocerous
TTCTTTTTAGCAACGTCATATGACCCCTTTAAAGTTGCAAACTGTGCATGCATGTATGCTATATATGCATCACATTAAAGAACGTCTTTCAAATGCATATACAATATAGCCTATTCTGCAACTCGAGATCACAATATAAGGCACAAGCTGATAGGCTATGTATTTTTTATTTGTAATTTACTGCACAATTAAAAGTGAGCACAGTGCACTTATACTAAAAAATATACTATTTTTTTCTCTCGTTAATTTGTAAAGTACAAACGAAAATGAAACTAAATGAGCATAAAATTGCTCATTTTATATTCTGGCATTTATGTGCTGTTGACTTTTTCACTTTCATCCACGAGTATGCAATGATGGAGAACAAGCTTTAGGGGGTTTTAAGAACCAGAACCAAGCTGAGTGAGCAATAAAGCTATAGTGAGCCCCTTTATTAAAATACCTGGAGGTGAGGAATAATACAAAAATGGTCATATTCACTCAGTATTACTTGACCTAATTCACAAATATCTCAACTACAATTAAGTAGAAATTAATTGTATTCAGTTGTGTTTTAGGTACTAAAACAGTCCAGAACTTTACAGTGAAACACATTTTTATATTGAAATAATGAATATTTCTGTGC
>NW_015666542.1:10080-14007 GCF_001515625.1 Sinocyclocheilus rhinocerous
AGGTTTGTTTTGTACTATCTTTAAGACCTGTGCACTGACAATTGCAAAACTTTAATACTTCAGTAGCATTACTTACTTCAATTACTTCAATAGTAACGATTGATATTCAGGACTTGTCAGCCTTGCAGAGACTTTGCTTTGAAGACCTTTTAATGAACTAACTTCCACATTTCAATATGCCCCTGACTTCTAAGGGGTGTTTTTATTTGTGACTACTCCCAACAGCCTAGAATTCTATCAGTACAAAATCACATTTTTATTTTCTGTTTGCAGGAAGAAGATTTGGTGTTGATGGAGGAGGCAACATCTTCAAGGCAAAAACTTAGACCTCATTCAACATCATCCAATGTTGCAATCCCCCTCAGGAGGTACACAAGCAAAAGCTAAAGTGAACATTGTCAATTATCGATTCCTATTTTACAAAATTTGCCCTGCATACATTTTTGTCTTTAATGTGAAGGCACTTAAAGCCCAGTGCCCGATATGCACAGGAACATTTCCAGTGTCAGAAGTAGAACTGCCATGCCAGCCTTTGTGGAGAAAGGTAATGGTAATAGTGACTCACATTTAATGCACAAGTAAAAGTGAGCACAGTGCACTTATACTAAAAAATATACTATTTTTTTCTCTCGTTAATTTGTAAAGTACAAACGAAAATGAAACTAAATGAGCATAAAATTGCTCATTTTATATTCTGGCATTTATGTGCTGTTGACTTTTTCACTTTCATCCACGAGTATGCAATGATGGAGAACAAGCTTTAGGGGGTTTTAAGAACCAGAACCAAGCTGAGTGAGCAATAAAGCTATAGTGAGCCCCTTTATTAAAATACCTGGAGGTGAGGAATAATACAAAAATGGTCATATTCACTCAGTATTACTTGACCTAATTCACAAATATCTCAACTACAATTAAGTAGAAATTAATTGTATTCAGTTGTGTTTTAGGTACTAAAACAGTCCAGAACTTTACAGTGAAACACATTTTTATATTGAAATAATGAATATTTCTGTGCCACCCCAGACTGGTTGCTGGCCCCTCCCAGGTGAAAACATCCTGGCTCTGCCACTGATCACAAGCAGAGTTGTCACTTTGGAGTGAGATTTACATGGGCAGAGTGAGCGCGTGAGACAGAGCCTGGAAGCCTGTGTCAAATGCGTGAGAGTTGGCAACCCTGGCTACAGCTAGCATCAAGCTACGCATCAATTTATGAGAATAATATGATTCTAGTCATGTGAGGCAGAAATGTGTCATTTGTTGCATTTTGGAATAAACTAATCGCTTTAGCTGCTTAGCATTTCTCATATAAGCATGCTCTTATACAGTAACCCGAATCACGTGTGTAGAAACGTTTTTCTCTACGGAACAGAACGAGGTTATTACGAAATGAAAGTGTAATGTTAGTCATCGGAAGTGAAGTGCGAGTTATGAATGACACTCGATGAAAACAAGTGACTAGCTTAAACTGTGTAAAGTGTAAAAGGGTACCATTGTGAAAATACACTCACCTCAGAAAACTCCGTAAACTCGGAAAAACGGCTCGCTTCTGAAAACTCGAGGCTGAAGGCAGCGCGCGGGAGGGGTGACGTCATTACCGCAAGACGAGCAACGGCTGAGGAGATCAAAAGAGCGCCAAAACTTATTTAATGACAAAACATCTATAAAACACAAAAATAAATAAATTAGGGTGAAAGCTGATGTAGACAGTCAGTTTTGTGTGGGGTGAAATACAGTTGATTAGGCATTTAAGTTTTATCAAGAAATTTAAAACATAAAAAGCCCCCAAAGCAAACATAATTCATAATGGCCTTAAATATTTAAATTATTTTTTTCCAGCGGCAAATACAATCAGCAGACAAAAGTTGTTCAAATATAAAAAGTAAAAATATCAATGAATTAATGAAGTAACATTTAATCAATGATAAATAAATTAATTAAATTAAAATAGATAAGTAGAAGTGAAAACTAATGAGATGGATCTCTCTCCTTACTGACTTCCAAAATTGAAATGGTCAGCTGCAAAACTATAATCTTGCATCTGCGTTTTCTAAATACATCATAAATGGAAGTATAAGGTGTTTTAGAAACAACAATTAAGAACAAGTTAAAAATAAATTTAGTCTCAGTTACAACAGAAACACCTTGGGTCTCTCACCCGTCCCTTGGAGAGTTTTGACCCGAAACTCATTTTTAAAAACTGAGCGTTCATTGGAATGGTACGAGACTTTGTGACGTTTGTCAAACTTGAACCTGGAATACACACACACACACACACACACACACACACACACACAAAATAAATAAAGAAAGAAATAAAATAAAAAATTTAGTGGATTCGAGGACTTTATGCGGGTGTAATTAAAAAAGCAATGAAAGTGTCCCTCGCGGGTCCACGAGGATTTGACCCGCCATAGGAATGAATGCAATGTCCAAAAAAACTGTTTTTTTATGTGGTTTGATTTTTTTTTACATAGCCTACAAAATCTGTCGCAATCCAGAAAAGATGCATACCCAAAAACTCACATACCTACCCACACTGAATGCAATGCAATGCACTTGATTTTCCATTTCAACTTTGCAGTTAGTATCTGAATGTTGTCAAATTTAGGCAGTGTTTTGTACGGAATTGCAGGTTCATTTAAGTCATGTTTTAATATTAATAATGACATTGTATTAAAGAAATAGTTCACCCAAAATTAGAATTTGCTAAAAACATATTCACCCTCAGGCAGTGGCGTAACTTTGCTTTGAAAAGTGGTGGGGACACCGCGCAACTCGTTTTGCTAGTTTTTTATTTAATAATCTAATTTACTTGGGGACTGGGTTTAGAGTTGAACAAACTAAATTTTTGCTTTTCAAAAATACATCGATGTACCAGCGGCGGCTCCAGAGATATTTTATGTGGTTTGATTTTTTTTTAACATAGCCTACAAAATCTGTCGCAATCCAGAAAAGATGCATACTCAAAAACTCACATACCTACCCACACTGAATGCAATGCACTTGATTTTCCATTTAAACTTTGCAGTTAGTATCTGAATGTTGTCAAATTTAGGCAGTGTTTTGTACGGAATTGCAGGTTCATTTAAGTCATGTTTTAATATTAATAATGACATTGTATTAAAGAAATAGTTCACCCAAAATTAGAATTTGCTAAAAACATATTCACCCTCAGGCAGTGGCGTAACTTTGCTTTGAAAAGTGGTGGGGACACCGCGCAACTCGTTTTGCTAGTTTTTTATTTAATAATCTAATTTACTTGGGGACTGGGTTTAGAGTTGAACAAACTAAATTTTTGCTTTTCAAAAATACATCGATGTACCAGCGGCGGCTCCAGAGATATTTGAACGCAGGTGCTGAGGGGGTGCTAGATCATTGACAGAGAGAGCTGGGCAATTCAGGGCTCCAGACTCATTCTTCCCACTGGTCGCTCTTTTGCTATTAACTTTCTCAGTTGGTTGCACAAGCACAGTTTTTTTTTGCCTACAACATGCTATTAATCAATGCATGCTGATGAACTTTTATCGTAGTTTATAGTTATATGGAAACGAAAGTAGTTAACATTCAACCCGTTCTTTTTCATCAGTAGTATTATTTGTGATTTGAATTTTGTGAATGGGAGTTCCTCTTTTGCTTTGCAATTAACTTTCTCAGTTGGTTGCACGAGCAGTTTTATTTTATTTTTTTTTGCCTACAACATGCTATTAATCAATGCACGCTGATGAACTTTTATCGTAGATTATAGTTATATGGAAACGAAAGTAGTTAATGCTGTGTTATAAGCCGGGCCTCGGATGCTTTCACTTTCGATTTCACGATCTTGTCAGGTTTTACAATAAAATATAATTGTCTATTTTGCTTACATCTTTTTCCTTTCACGTTTTAAGACAAAAAAAAAAAAAAAGAGGGATTCATTATTTTTATTTA
>NW_015666542.1:14219-19290 GCF_001515625.1 Sinocyclocheilus rhinocerous
TTTAATATTATTATTGTATAATTGCCTGCCGAATGTACTAAAGCGATTATTTCCAAATTCGCCATTCGATAATTAAATCTCGAATAAATTATGAATCGGTTAGTCGTGACTGGCAGTGCTTCGGCTCGCGCTCTCTCCGCGCCTCCGCCAAACGGTTTGGATCCAGTGTTGCCAATTTGGGGATTTTGTCGCACACCACAATTTCATTAGAAGCATCAATCAAGATGGCGGAGAAAAAATGAAACATCTTGTTTTAACCACGGACACAAAAGTTATACCACAATTCATGCACAGTCATGTCAACCAGATACCGAGAGAGAGACACAGTGCATCATCGTGTCATGTGTGCTGGGATGCAGTATTTTGCACTTACTTTGTAGTAATAGAGTGTGTTGACTGAAATAAGTTTTTATGAATAAAGTTTTTGTTTTTGGAGAATTATAATATCTCTTATCTGTTGTATTTGAGCAGGACAGGGATGCACTTTGGTGACACATAAAACAAAGAAACAACTTACTGATGATGCATTCTTTGTACAGGCAAGCAGATGAACCCAGAATATAAATGCAACATGCAAAGTTTCACATTAAATTTTCCCATAGAAAACCATTATTGAAAAAAATACACGGAACCATTAGCACATTACATTCATATTACGGTTTCGTCTGTGAAATCGATAATCAATAAGGTCACTCTAGCCCGGCCTCAGCGCACGCTATCCCGGCCTCAGCTCACTCTAGCCCGGCCTCAGCTCACTCTAGCCCGGCCTCAGCTCTCTACCGGGGCTTCGGCTCACGCTAGGCCGCTGTGTTTTTCGTTGTGAAAGCGAAACTACTTTGTTTGGTCTTCCAAAAGAGGACGATATCCGCTTCGTCATGCCTAGAGCTGATCTGTGCTGGTCGCTGAGGGAATACATCAACTTTCACCGTGGACGAAGCGGAATCCAGCCCGGGGTCCGTCACATGTGGTTGCCGCTCATTCGTCGGATCCGCTGGGCGCGCCATTCTCGACCTCGCCGCCTTAGCTCACTGTAGCCCGGCCTCAGCTCACTCTATCCCGGCCTCAGCGCACGCTATCGAGAGTTTTATGTTTACGCGGCACGATGCAACGCAACACGTAAAAAGACAGTATAAGTCATTATAATCCATAATTATGTCCCCACTGGATGCAACAAATGCCTCGTTTGTAATGGGTTTTAATGTTTTTGTCTCGTCGCTCCGGCCGGGACACGGCATCAACAGTATGGTGAGGGGCGTAACATTTCCGTCACACGCTTGAGGTATTCGGCCAATCACAACGCACTGGATAGCTGGCCAATCACAGCACACCTCGCTTTTTCAGACCGATGAGCTTTGTAAAAATCGACGCGTTTCAGAAAGGCGGGGCATAGAGGAGAAACAATAATGTACAGTATGTGGAAAATAATGTGTTTTTTTAACTTTAAACCGCATAAACACATTTCATTACACCAAATACACAAAATAATGTTATTTTTAGCAGCATCATATGACCCCTTTAAGGCTCTTTAAGTGTTTTTCACGACGTTTTGTCTCGATAGTGATTGAACTATTGCGGCAGGTGCTATGGATTGCAAATGGCTAAAACTTGCAGTTTGTTCACATATCTTTGTTTTATTCTTTTGTGAGGTGATCTAAATTTTTGCGGCTTGGAATCAGATGGAAAATTGACAGGCTTGTGCTGCAGTTCTATGGATGTTTTGCCTTCCAGGTCTTTGAGCCGGTCACGTGACTGAAAACTATACATGAATGTATTGTGAAGAGAAAAGCAGCAAGTGTGTAAGAAACAAATCCATCATTAAGACGTCTTTTAACTTCAAACTGTTGCTTCTTCCAGTGAAAAAGTCCATCCCATGTTTTGAACTGTTTTTTGCTGGTGCTTGATCTGTGCATATTTCTCTCCTGATTCAGAAGAGACGACTTTTTCATTGAATTGACTGGATTTCGCCCACGGAAATTCACCGAACAACGATACATATGCCTGCTTATTTCCAGATAACAAAAATATGTTCTGATAACATGTTGCTAACGTTCCAGCATCCAGTTTAATTCAAATGTTTTTTTCTTGTTGATATGAATGTTACAGGTGGAATGACATTACATTATGGAATTCCTGTTTTTGAATGTTCTCTGAACCATCTGAAACTAATTAGTAACATTTAAAATCGTTAGACAAATGTACGTCTAACTGAAATGTAATGCTTCAGAAAAAAACGTTCCATAAACACTATTGTACTTAAGTTTTGAGAATGTTAAAGACCGGATAACTTTGCACGAATGTTCTGTTAACGTCACTGGAGAAGCAACCTTGCTAAAATGTCAGAATGCCAGTTTGCTGAGAACGTTCCCTGTTAGCTGGGTTTGTGAGGAAACGACCTGCTAGCATGATTTCAGATAAGCTGATACTACATGTGGACGCTAAAGGGCGCTGTGTGTCGTTTGGTCAACAGAGAGCTAGAATAAGAAATAGAACAGGATTTAGCATTTAGCTTAGCAGCTGAGGTAGTACATGTTTAAATAGTAATTCTCATATTTTAATGATACAGTGTGTAATTTCAGGCTGTTATACTGTTCTCAGTATAATAATTATAGTAAACAATTACCCAGCAACGGTTTACCTGATACTTTTCTCAGCGCTGCTCAGACTGGACCAATCACAGCTGTTTGTGAAGATTACACAATACATCCTCGAAATTAAATGGCACAAAAATGTATTCAAACGTCTTACATAAGACAAATATGCGCCCTTCTCATATTCAACAATTAGTTTGCGTTTAGTCAGTCAGTTTGAGTTGATTCTGTGCGCTAGAGAGCGCTGTCTGTGTGTGTGTGTGTGTGTGTGTGTGTGTGTGTGTATCGCTGTTGACATTCTGGCCTGCCAGACGATATGAGGTCGCACGAAGCAGTCTGAAGCCTATAATTTCACTCTAATGTAATGCCATCGGGGTTTATTATCTTCCTGGACTACAGAACACCATCTAATGTAATGGTAAGTCGCTGATGCAGTTTTGATTTTTCATCTTTCTGTTTGCTGATTGAGGTTCAGTCACGTCGTTTGCATGATAGTTTACTGCTCTCTTTGATCGCGGTCGTTTTCTCCTTTGGCGTGTCAGTGTGAATATCGAGATATATATATATATATATTGATATGTATACTGTGGTGACATGCTGTAGATTCAAAGCAGATCGTTAGAGTAAAGCTAAGTTCATCCGGTTTGTGTTAACTGTTAGCTAGCGTGCTAATACAATCAAAACCATTGTGATTTAGGACATAACGAATCAGTTCGAGTAACAATAAAGCAGATGTCAGTTAAACGAGGTTGAATTTTATGTTTATGTAATCGTGGACCATTTAGTTTTTTTTGTGTGTTTTTTTTGCAGCCCGTTGTCTGTACAATATGCTGTTCTGAGAATAAAAAGGAAGTTTTTACATCACGTGAGTGAATTAGATTAGATAGATCATTTAAAACTATAAAAAGAAGAATATATGGATGACCTATTAAAGGGTTTATTTAGATTTAGTCATTTAGCAGACGCTTTTATCCAAAGCGACTTACAAATTAGGACAAAAAAGCAGTCAAAACTAACAAAAGAGCAACAATATATAAGTGCAAATGACAAGTCTCGGTTAGCCTAACGCAGTACACGTAGCAAATTATTTAGGGTTGAAGGTTGAAATATAGTTTTGTATGCATTTAATACTAAATCCAAATGTGACTAAATGTAACTAAATATAGACTATATAAATATAAGCTGCTCTTGCCCCGCCCCGTTTAACTTATTTTTACGCTACGAGCGATTTTTTTTGTACCCCGATTTACTGTGTTTTTTGTTCTAATTTATTGCATCATTAATTTATAATAATATCCATATTTAACAGAGTTTAGTAAATTGAAAATTGTTACTGTTACTACTTTCATTCAGCGATATCCCAGAAAGCAACCAGTTTCGGCCCAGATCCGGCCCACATCTGGCCCGCGTGGATTTCACACGGGCCAGATGTGGGCCGGTGTTGTGCCGAATTCTGCACCCCTGCCAGATTCTGCACCCCCTCATTGAAGTCGCTAACTGATTGCCTAATTCCAACCCCACCCCTAATTCTAACCCCTCCCCCACACCTACTCCTAAACCTACCAATACTAGGGGGTGCATAATCTGGCAGGGTGCAAATTTCGGCACTACACCGGATCTGGGCCAACAATATGTTGCTGTCTGGGATGTGTCGAAATAGTGTGCTTAGGTTAGGAGCGTGTGGGCGTGGTTTATTGAAACATGGGCGTGGTTTATCTGTGTTTATGAGAGACTAGCGACAGCAAATGGTATTTACATTACAACAGCATTTTGGTGGCCTGAAAACGTTTGAAAATGTGATTCAAAGTGCACAGTTTTGAAAAGGATACTGTTATTGTCTCTGTCTAAACTTAAAAAAAAAAAACCCTGCAAATTTGTGAAAACGGTGAAGTCATGCACATGCATAGTACGCGTTCATGCAGTGTTTCTTTATAATGTGACGTCGCCAACTACTGGCCTGGCATGAATAATACAGCGTTTTTAGTCGTTTTCGCACATCTGTGTGAACGGGGATTGTTTTGTCTTCTAGGGCTGCACGATAAATCGAAATGGAATCGAGATGGCGATTCGACAGAAGCTGTGATTGTCATGCGTATCTTTCAGTGAAGCACGGTTCTGTGATCAGCAGTAAATCTCCATCCAAAGGCCAGAGGGCGCTCTCGCGCTGAAAGTGAGTTTGGAGTAAAAATATGTTATTAAATGTGGTATTTTCACATGCTTTCAGATGGAGCAGCATTTACTTCATAGAGCCGTAGTTCACTGAGAAGCAAACAGCTGTCATTATCGCGAACGATTTCTTCCATTTCAGAATCGCGCAATAAAATCGTCAGCGATTTTATTTTTTATTTTTGCGTAACTTGTCGGTGAACTACAGCTCTGTGTAGTAAATGCTGCTCCATCTGAAAGCACGTGATGATGATTTACTACTAATCACAGAACCGGCTTTACTAACAAAATGCGCATGACAATCGCATTCGATTAAT
>NW_015666542.1:22684-31443 GCF_001515625.1 Sinocyclocheilus rhinocerous
ATTTTCACATGCTTTCAGATGGAGCAGCATTTACTTCACAGAGCCGTAGTTCACTGAGAAGCTATGCAAACAGCTGTCATTATCGCGAACGATTTCTTCCATTTCAGAATCGCGCAATAAAATCGTCAGCGATTTTATTTTTTATTTTTGCGTAACTTGTCGGTGAACTACAGCTCTGTGTAGTAAATGCTGCTCCATCTGAAAGCACGTGATGATGATTTACTACTAATCACAGAACCGGCTTTACTAACAAAATGCGCATGACAATCGCATTCGATTAATCGTGCAGCCCTAATGTCTTCAACACAAAACTTTTCAAAAACACAAAGGAAAATTGACGAGGGTGAAGGTTTAGCTGGCTATCATGGTCCTGTTAGCCCTCTATCTGCATCATTATCAGGGCAAAAGGCATCTCGATTGACGACTGTTTGCGGTCTATTCTGGCTAAATATATTTTTGAAACCTTAGCAATTTGCATACTGTTTGCATTATGCTGTAACTCATATTTCACTAGTGCTCAGTTCTTTCCCAAGCGTTCAGTATATCCGATCATCTGCTTCCTTTGAACGGACAAACAGGGTTGCATTGGCCCTCAGAAACGGGAAATGTTTTCTGGGGACTTTCTGCTGATGTCTAATGCATCATTTCCTTTCGTTTGCAGGTGTAATTGAAGCAGGTCTTAAGATGCTGCTCTCTTTGGGGATGCTGATGCTCTCGGCCACACAGATTTACACCATTTTCACGGTTCAGATATTCGCCTTCCTCAATCTGCTGCCCGTGGAGGCCGATATATCAGCTGTACGTTTCTGACACGTGTGCAGCAACAGTAAATTGATATGCAACATTTAAACACATGGTTGCCGGACAGTAATTCATGGTTGCGTTTGTTTTTCAGTATTCATTTGACAACAAAACAGAGAACTTTGATGACTTGCCAGCTCGATTTGGCTACAGGCTGCCCAGTGAAGGACTAAAGGTGAGTTAGCTATTTTGATGAAAGACACAGTATCTTTAAAAAAAAAAATAAAAAAAAAGGGTTTTCTGACTATTATACAGTTGGTCTGTTCCAAACCCTAATGATCTGCCTTTATTTTGCTTTAGCTTGATTGTTTTTGTTTTTAAAACGAGTAAAGCAGATTCACTGTTGGAGTCTGTAAAGTTTGTGGTTTATTAAAAATGCAAAGGTAAAACATGACGTTTGTGCCTGATAAGTGTGTTTTGATAATTACATAATTGCATAATTATGCATATTACATAAATAATCATGATGGTTATATAAACTGCAATTATATTACAAATGGTTGTCATCCAAAAAATGTATTGAATATAGAAATGCACATTTTATTGATCTTTTTTTCCTTTATTTTAACATTTACATATTATTTAAAAATATTCTTGCCCATCATTGGTCACATCACCTTAATAACAACAATAAATATTATTTTACTGTGTATAATACAATATTCCGGTTGGCTGGATTAAAAAATATTTGTGTTAATATACAAAATAGATATAGAAAGGTTTTAATTATTCGGAAATATGTAAATAATTGTGCAATTTAAATAATAAATAAAACTTATTTTACTTGCAAATATTGAATGCATCTTTAAATGTGTATTTTTGTGTACTGGTAATATGTAATATATAATTAATTCACTGCAGTTTAAAAGCATAGTTTAAATATGTTTTATTTATTTTCTTTTTTGAAAAATAGTTATACTTTTGTTTAGCAAAGAAATTGATCAAAAGTGACCTTAAGGGCATTTTGTAATGTTACAAACATTTCTAGTGCAAATAAATACTGCTCTTTTGAATGTTTTATTGAATTGAAAAAAAAAATATGACAAAATATCACTGTTTACTGTATTTCTGGTCAAATAAAAACAGCTCTGTTGCGCAGAAGAGACTTTCAGTTTCAAAAAAATAAAAAAACGAACTTTTGAATGGTAGTTTAAGCTACATTAAACTTAGTGTACAATTACCAACAAAACACTTATGAGTTTAAGGAACGTTTCATATGAATGAAGAATGAAGTGTTTCATATGAACTCTTTGTGGTATAAATATGTTATGCTTAAACTATTGGTAATCATGACAGCTCTCGCCAGATGGGCATGTGAGGAGAGTTTATGCAAACGTCAGCTGTTCCAGATTGTTTGCCAGCACCCTGACGGTGTAAAAGCGGTTAAAAATAGATGTTTTGACCTGACCCCCAGACCTCAAACGTGGTGAATGAGTCTAGTTTATTGAGTCTCTGGCACTGTCCATGTGACGAGTGGAGATGATTGACCCAAAACTGCTGCACTCACGCTCCACGGCTCCGCTAATGTGAGACCTTACTCTCATCTGCAGAGCTCATGACCGCAAAGCAGAAACGTCATCAGAGAAGATCTGCAAAACTGGCCGAATGACTGCTCGATCTTAAGGAAACATTGTGTAATAAGTTGGTGTAGGGTCAGAAGCCAGTGAGATGCGTTTTTAAGAGACATTTGGATGATAACCAATGGTCTTTAATAGCGTAACTGGCCAATATTCAACAAATAAATCCTTTAATGAAGCAATCTGTCTTAGTCCTCATCAAAAACAAGAACATTTGTTCCCATAATTTATCCCATAATTTATTGTTGAAGGTGGTGAGTTTGTTGCGGTTTTGACGTCTGTAACGGTGCTGATTTAAAGGTTTTTAACTGCTGACAGTCTAAAGACACTTAAATGCTAGAGAAAGCTCTGACGGAGCATTTTTTACGAAGAGTAATGCGTAAGATGCTTTGCGAGGGTGTGGAGGTATCCGACTCCGATTAAAATCAAGCAGGAATACACTGAATTGAGTTTCCAAAGGCACAGTTGGCTGCTCAACAGATGGCTGCAATGCAAGTTAACTAAGGCAAAGTTAAAGTTTTCGGTCCCACTTTTATTTGAAGTGGTCTTAACTACTATGTACTTACATCAAAAATTAAGTACAATGTACTTATTGTGTTCATATTGTATTGCAAAACACTGTTGCTGCTATTGAGGTGGGATACGGGTAAGGTTAGGGGCAGGTTTGGTGGTATGGGTAGGTTTAAGGGTGGGTTAAAGTGTAAGGGATGGGTCAACAGTGTAATTTAAATGTAATTACAGAAATGAATTACAGATGTAATTACCGTATTGACCCGAATATAAGACGATGTTTTTTTCTTGGAAATACATCTGAAAAAACGCGGTCGTCTTATATTCGGGCCAATACGGTACATGCAAATATCTTTCAAATATAAGGACAATGTAAAAAGATGTATGTACACAATAAGTGCATTGTACCAAATGATTAATTTAAATGTAAGTACATAGTAGTTAAGGCCACTTAATATAAAGTGGGACCAAGTTTTCTCTTTTGGTCACATGACAGAGCATCAATGTCACAAAACCTTGTGTTTTCTATCTATGTGCAATATTAGCATCCACACCAACGAACGATAACGTTCTTATAAGTGTGTGCTGCTTTTATGTCATCTGCCACTTATAAACCCTGTTTACGTCAAGAATGGTAACGATAACCATAACAATAGCTATATTAGCGTCCTCACTAACAGATGATAATGTTTTTATTATGACTGTGCGCTGCTGTTACGTCGTCTGCAGAGTTGGTTATAACGCGTCACACAGTAATAATTAAAGTAAAGATATTGCGAGTGTATACAAATAATACTTATGTAATCTTTCAGTCAATATTAAATTAATGAAAGAACTATGAGTTTACACTTTGTAGTGTATTGTTTTTAGGTTTGATAACTTGAAAAGTAAAGTAAACATGAAAGTAACTTGAAAGTAAAGTAATTAGTAATCTGATTACTTTTTAAATGCAGTAATCAGTAATGTAATCAAATTACAATTTTAAAGAATTAATTAGTAATTTGTACTGGATTATACTTTTTTTGAGTAACTTACCCAACACTGGTCATCTGCCACTTTAAAAACCTGTTCACGTCAAGAACGAAAGCTATTAACATAATGATAGCTATATTAGCATCCACACTTACATATGATAATGCTCTTATTATAAGTGTGCACTGCTGCTATGTAATCTGCCACTTTAAAAACCTGTGCACACCCAGAACGATAACTATAACTGAAACTAATAATAGCTATATTAACATCCACACCAGCGGACGATAACTTTCTTAGTATAAGTGTGCGCTGGATTTTTGCCTTCTGCCACTTTCAAAACCCTGTTCACGTCAAGAACGATAGCTATTAAGATAACTATGATGATAGCTATATTAGCATCTGCACCAACATACGATAACGTTATCATAAGTGTGCGCTGCTGTTATGTCGTCTGCCACTTTCAAAACCCTGTTCACGTCAAGAAAAATAACGGCTGAGATAACTATAACGATAGCTATATTAGCATTTACACTAATGTATGATAACGTTCTTATTATAAGTCTGCACTGGTGTTATGCTGTCTGCTGCTTTAAAAACCCATTCACGCCCAGAACGATAACTAACGATAACTATAATGATAGCTATATTAGCACCCACACCAACTGACGTTCAGTTTACTATAAAGGCCTTTTCACACATTGAACGCGAAAATTTGGCGGGAATGTTCGGCGCGATGACGCTTTTGAATTAAAACAATAGATCCCTGTGGAGCTATTCACACTAGGCGCGATCATTCGCGGCTCGAAAAGCGAGGATTTTTTTCCCCGTCGCTCCGCGATGAACCGGGCGTCCAGTTAGATTTGAGCTACGATCACGTGCCCAGAGCAGCTGCTGTTGCACAGAAAGGTGAGAGTGGTGGCGCTGTTTCCAAAACCAGTGTAAACAAACACAGAAGAAGAGTATCCCGAGAGAGAAAAGGATGCCGAGTTCTTGTTATCATTGGTATTTGAGAACAGATTTATTCTCACATTTTCTTAATATAATTTCTATTACTTCTCCACTGAATTATGTGATCTGGAGAGCACTGTCAGTATTCTTCCACGTGCGCGAGTGTTACGAGTCAGAGCACGCTCACTCAAGATCTGTCAATCATGGGACCATATCTCCTGCCATTACGTATGAAAAAATGAGGGAAACATTTTTCTACAGATGAAATATGAAAGCAAATAAACATGATTGTGACGATATATTTTCTGTACGCGTTCAGTCCATACAAACATACAAAGAGTGCATGTCTGCCTATTATAGAATAAAAATCCACTTTATATCTCAATCGGAAGTTATTACAAGCACTCGATGATGGTTTAAAGTGAGTTTTAAGAAAGACCAAAAATAGTCACAGACATTTTCAAATGTAGCTTGATGCTAGTTGTACGTCTATTTATATTTTAGGATGTATTCTTGTAAGCATTATAGATGGTTTGTTTTTCTGGTGTAGAACCAAACTTTATTTATCTTAATTTAATGCTGTATGTTGAGCAGAGGACCATATATGAGATACATATCTGAGGAAAAATGCATTGTTGGTTGGCGCCACCTAGCGTGCCGGCGTGAATTAGCAGAAGGCGAACAATTTCGCGCTCTGTGGGAATTCACCTCACTTTTTCGCATCGAGCTCAGTGTGAAACGGCCTTAAAGGGATAGTTCACCCAAAAATGAAAATTCTGTCATTAATTACTCACCCTCATGTCGTTCCAAACCCGTAAGACCTTCGTTCATCTTCAGAACACAAATTAAGATATTTTTGATGAAATCTGAGAGCTGTCTGACCCTCCCATAGACAGCAAGAATCCTAACACGATCAAGGCTCAGAAACTTAGCAAGGACATCATTAAAATAATCCATGTGACATCAGGGGTTCAACCATAATTTTACGAAAATGTTGCGCAAAGAAAACAGTAACAACATAATTTATTCAGCAATTCTTCTCCCAGAGTTACCGTCTTCCACCATTTTGGAGAGTACCCCAGAACGTAATCAATGTATTAAAGGGATAGTTCACCCAAAAATGAAAATTCTGTCATTAATTACTCACCCTCATGTCGTTCCAAACCCGTAAGACCTTCGTTCATCTTCAGAACACAAATTAAGATATTTTTGATGAAATCTGAGAGCTGTCTGACCCTCCCATAGACAGCAAGAATCCTAACACGATCAAGGCTCAGAAACGTAGCAAGGAGATCGTTAAAATAGTCCATGTGACATCAGTGATTCAACTGTAATTTTACGAAGCTACGAGAATACTTTTTGTGCGCAAAGAAAACAAAAATTACGACTTTATTCAACAATTTGTCTGCTCCGCATCACCCTATAGTGCAGATACGTTGTTTTCGTTCAAATCAAAGCGTAAACGACGCTGTTTACGTATGTGATACTTTCAAAAATGGCGCTACAGGGTGACACGGAGGAGACGAATTGTTGAATAAAGTCGTTATTTTTGTTTTCTTTTGTGCACAAAAAGTATTTTCGTAGCTTCGTAAAATTACAGTTGAACCACTGATGTCACATGGATTATTTAACGATCTACTTGCTACGTTTCTGAGCCTTGATCATGTAAGGATCCTTGCTGTCTATGGGAGGGTCAGAGAGCTCTGTGTGTGCTGCATTTTTGTCGCGCTGCAGTTGTTGTAGTTTGCTGTTGGATTGTGGGTATTCATTTTTGCCTTGTTGCTAAAGTTACGAATTTCCACCCACTCCAATGTCACTTTTGAACCAAGTAGCTAGCTATTGGTCGGCGCTGTGAATTTGATTGTCAAATTTCACCAAATTTGAACCCAACGCGAAATTTGTATTTGGAAATTTCTTCACCACCAGAAGTCCATTGGGCGAAATTCTTCATTGCGCGGATTGCCAGTAAAATGACTGAATTGTGGATATTCATTTTTGCTTTGTTGGCTTGATATTGGTCGGCACTGGGAATTTGAGTGTCAAAATTTGAACCCAACTCAAATTTTGCATTGCGAAATCACAAAATTTCATAGCGCAACAATAAATGTGATTTACTGTGATTTTAAGTGCGATATTATTTGGACAACAGAATTGGATAATAGTTCCTAAAATTCATTAATTGGCTTTTATATTGTCGTTATGCTAGAGCAGTTCTACATTGTACTACTTTTTATGCTCTAATTGTGCCAATTTTCTGTTCCTGATTCACTGTCCTGATCACACAAACCTCATGATATGTTGGTAAAAACTGTGAAAATGACTTCACATCTGTCACTTCTCCATTTCGCTCAGCCTTTTGCTTTGATTTCCCCTTCTTTGTCAGCTCAAACCAAAGTGATGTTTTTAGAGGTCATCCACCAAGTTTTTCATATTTTCTCTAAGCAGCAGCGTTCACCTTTGTCCTGCTCAGCTGGACACAACATAATATGCTTATCGCCATCTATTTTTGATAAATATTGTGTTGGGAGTTAATCCCTGCCGGAAAATCCAGCTTAATCTGCTCTCTGTTTTGGAGCGTGGCAGCCGATCTAATCTAGTCATGAGCTGGTAAATCATCTTGGACCAGCAATCAACCTGCTGCGTTATGCCACCAAAGTGTAAATGTAAAGAGCCGCAAGGGCTGAGGGCGTCAGTCAGAACAGGAAGTAGTGTTAGACCACTTCCTGAAATGCAGGGTCTGTGGTTGCATTTGCTTTCTTCTGTCATTTTGAAAAAATATATATTCTCTCCGAACCCCGATGTTCACTATTCCTGGTTCGAGATCAGCAGGTTTAAGGGAATCAGCTCAGAACTGTTTTCTACAGTGGAAATCACTGTTTGATTTACAGTATTTATTTATTAATATATTTGTTAATGAACTTAATTACATTTTCAAAAACTATTTTTTGTAGTTTTAATTAATTTAATTAATTTAAATAAAATAATAAGAAAAAATTGAAGTACTTAAATGACTAAAACCATAACTAAAGTAAACATAAATTAAATATAATTAGAAATATTAAAAACAATAACCAATAACCAACAACAAAAACAAATTACAAAACCAATAAAATGGCATAAGTTACTAGAATTTAAACTAAAATTTAAATGAAAACTGAAAATAAAAGCTAATAATAACAATTATGGTATAGCTGATACCAGTAAATGGCTGATATTAATGTTATATAATATTTTTTCTAAATAAATGGAAAATTAAATACTTAAATTAAAATAAAAAACTAAATTAAAATCAAGTTTTAAACAAGTGCATTTAGGCTTCACAAGCCTGATTTATTTAATCTGTTAATATTTAATATAATTATTTAATAATAACAATGTAATGGCTAATTATTAAAATTCCAAACTAAATTGCCTAAATAATTAAAAAAGTGAATCAGTAAAAACAGACTTTTTAAACAAGTGAATTTAGGGATTACAACATTATAATGTAAATGATGAAAATGGATACTCGTTTTTCATTACTTAATATTATTATTTTCAAATAATTTCTAATAAGTATTTTAATATAATTATTTATTATTAACAGTTTTGTTAAAGGGTTAGTTCACCCAAAAATGAAAATTGGCTTGTGTTTTACTCACCCTCGAAGCATCCCAGGTGTATATGACTTTCTTCCTTCAGACGAATCCAGTCGTAGTTATATTAAAAATTGTCCTGGCTCTTCCGTTCCGGCGGATGACGTAGGATGTTGGCGTTGCGTGATTAGTGACGAATGCGGAGAGACAACAAGACAAAACTCCGGTCACGAATTAGAAGTACAAACCAAGGATTTGTGAAGAAGAATGTCGGAGGATTTCGATATAAGCCAAGAGGAGACTGTTTTTTCTTTGCTAAAGTAAGAAAACTTTGCTTCCTTTGATCCTGTAAACAAACTCGCGAGACTAGCAT
>NW_015666542.1:32225-48688 GCF_001515625.1 Sinocyclocheilus rhinocerous
TATATATATATATATATATATATATATATATATATAGTGCTGTCAAACAATTAATATTTTTGATTGTTTTAATTATTTAATAGTAACAATTATGCTATGGCATATTATCAAAATTACATATTATACTGGCCTCACAATATAAAGTATGTGAAATAGTACATTTTTATTCATTTAATATTCACTTTATTTAATTTTTTAAAAATAATAACTTAGTTTATAGCTGCTTATATGTATTTTTTCTGAATAAACTAAAAACAAAGCAAAACAACTAGTTGTTTTAAATGCTACAAGAGAATTAAAGCGTCACAACATTATAATAACTAAGAAATATAGATATTCATTGTGACTGAATTTTTATGATGTTGTTGTTGTTTTTTTACAGGTTTTGAAGTCAGCGTTAGATAACAGGTGGCCCAAATGTAAAAACAGAGGAAGTTAGATCTAAAAGATGAGATAATGTCAGCTGATGGACCATATATCGTGCATCTGTAACACTCGTAATGCAGTGCTTCTGTGGTTCTCCTCTGTTTTTGTGGCCTACTTTGACTCATCCTCATGTGGTCATGTGCTGGCCTCATGCCTGCCTGAGTTCATGGCCCAATAACCCATCCTTAAAAACAGGAAGTGTCCTTCCTGATGCAGCGGCACTCGCCTTCAAGCGTTTCTTCAGCGTTCAACCGCCGCCTTGATGATCGTGGCTAATCAGACAACAATGAAACCTTGTAACATGTCTCAAAATGAAAGTGTCCGAATGAGGTTACAATAGCTATGTTTCCATCCAAAGATTCAAACTTAACTTGTGCGCAAAACTGGAATATCGCATAAAACATTTGCGAATAAAGCACCGTTTCCATCCAACGAGTCAAAGAGAACAAAATCGTCACTTCCTGATAAACTGGCACTAAATATCTCTATGAAAACTAGGAGAAGCCACTGAATATAATAATTTTCATATGTAATAAAAGACTTGCGCTTCAGCGAGAGCAGACGTAACACAATAATGCGGTCATTGCTTTTAGAGGTGCCTGCTGTTTGGGAACGCAGTCGTGTGAGACAGTAATTATACAGAAGTACTTTGATGACAGATTTTGCTCAGGCATTTCAGAACGACCAAAACAACATATAGATGCTGTGAACGAGATCGGTCCGCTGGTTAGTCAATTTATCCCGTCTCATAGCGCAAACTTTTTGGGTGGAATTTATTCGGTAAATGTGACCCTGGAGCACAAAACCAGTCATAAGGGTCAATTTTTCGAAATTAAGATGTATACATCATCTGAAAGCTGAATAAATAAGCTTTCCATTGATGTATGGTTTGTTAGGATAGGACAATATTTGGCTGAGATACAACTATTTGAAAATCTGGAATCTGAGGGTGCAAAAAAATCTAAATATTGAGAAAATCGTCTTTAAAGTTGTCCAAATGAAGTTCTTAGCAATGCATATTACTAATCAAAAATTAAGTTTTGATATATTTACGGTAGGAAATTTACAAAATATCTTCATGGAACATGATCTTAATATCCTAATGATTTTTGGCATAAAAGAAAAATGCATAATTTTGAGCCATACAATGTATTGTTGGTTATTGCTACAAATATACCCCAGCGACCTAAGACTGCTTTTGTGCTCCAGGCTCACACATGTGTTTCCATTGTAGTTTATGCACATTTTTTCTTATCAGATTAAGTTTATCCTGCTCAGTTGTGCGCATACGTTTTTTTTATGCGCATTTTTAGAATTGATGGCGTTTCCATCCAGAATGCAATATTCCAAAATGCGCATAAAAACAGGTGGAAGGAAACATAGCTGATGTTAAGAGCATTCTTGTCCATTTTCCTCTGGAGTGTCCCTCAGACCGCTCTTGTTGTAGTTGTGTGCTTGGTCCAGCAGAGGGAGCTGTCAGCAGTCTTTTCTGATTGCTTGTTCCTGTGCACAGGGTTTCCTGATCGGAGCCCGTCCCGAGAACGCCTGCATCCCGATCGACCCCCCTCCCCTGCGGGACAACCTCAGCAGCGCCTTCATCGTGCTGATCAAGCGCTTCGAATGTAACTTTGACGTCAAGGTAGGTTTAGACCTGGGGACGTTTGTTTCCCTCGTTCGCCTGAAACACCACAGATCTCCCCCTCAAGAGTCTCACTGGGAGCGTGGGAAACGTTTGTTTATACACGCAGCGTAACGTCTCCACGATACCTGACCCTGTGCCAACACATGAAATCCTCAGGCAACTCACTGCATGTGTTTCTGCAGCAGGGGAAGATCTCTATCACAGTGAAACTAGCAGTTTAACAAAGCCTGCTGGATGCTGGCGGTGGAAACAACTGTGTTTCCGTAGTATTATGTGTGTACCATTGTAGTATTTATGAATATTTTAAATGAGGTTTTATTTTTTTTCCATTTTTATTTTTTAAAATTTTTTAAAAATATTTTTATTTAGCTTTTAAATATATTTAAATATATTTAAATTATTGACTTTTTTCAGGCAACACTTTCGTTTAGGTCAGAGTTGTTCATCTAATATTTATGTTTTATTTCAGCTTTATTTCAAATAATTACATTTGAAATAGTTTTCATTTTAGTCAGGGTTATTGAAGTCAACTAAACTATAGTTGTAGTTCACTATGGTTGTTGTAGTTCACTAAAACTAAACATTTTGTGTAAAAATGTTGTTAGTTTGAATAAATGTTAACTAAAAATAAAATGACTAAACATATTTTAATTCACGTAAAAAAGCTATTTTATTAAACTTACTTGCGCTTATTTAAAGCTCCTTTTATTTCAACATTTCCAATTTTTGTTTAGTTTAATTTGAAGTACTAAAATAACTCAAATTAAATAATACCAATAAATAAAAAAATGAAAAACTATATAGACATAAAAAAACAGAGAAAACACACAACAAAATGAAAACATTACTGAAAACAGAAAATATAAATTAAAACATAATTCTAAAATCTATATCAATTATACTAAAATAACACTGATCTTAGAATGACACTGATTTCATGCTATATATATATATATATATATATATATACACACATATAACAAGAATACTAGCTAAATTTTAAATAATCAAGTCATTTTTTTAATCCAAATAAGAGGTACATTTTTATTTTGTAATGACATTCTAGTCTCCTAGCAATGCTTGACAAAGCATTTTGTCCCATCATGCTTTTGCTCAGGTACATTGTGTGTGTGTGAGAGTGTGTGAGAGTGTGTGAGTGTGTGTGTGTTTAAATCCATAATTTATATAAAAAATGTCCTGCTGTTACTCCTAAAACTACAAACACGGGTAACATAGAAACGCCTCCGTCCAAGTATGCAAATGCGCTCCTAAATGCAAAACCAGCCCCTGCTCTCCAAGACGCGCTTCACTGCGCACACATATCATGCTGCTGGCAAACGATATGCAAAGACTTCAAGAGGTCTGCCTGCAGTTTCTGTTCACCTGCGGGACTTTGGACGACTTCCAATCACAGTGTAATCGCGTAACGCCTGTCGAACTGTTGGAAATATTTTTCCTATACCACAATAAACGTTAATCATCGACAGCGCTGTGGAATTTGTACACCTTTGTAAGGGTGTGTAGAGATAGAGTATGGTGATAAAACATCAGGTAAAAACAAAAGCATAACATTTTAGCGCATCTTTCACAATATTTTCTAATCGGGTGATGATATATCTACAGCTGATATTTTATCTGTGAGCTTCACGCAACGTGAATGTGATTGATGTCTGTATCTGAGGAATGTCTTGAATGTTTTTATCACTGCTTGCACAAACATTCACTAATCACTAATCCAGTACAGCAGGAATCTCACTCTAGACCACTTTACCAAGAGCACACGTTTATATATGCAACAATACAGCACTAGAATGTGTTTTAAGTAGTTTTATGTATCTTGGTCGTGTTGCATGTTAAAAGTGAGAATCTGATCCCGTAATTCTCAGTTCTGCCTTTAGTGGCCGCTGAAAACGCAGGCTGTTAAATGAATGATACCGAAGACAAGACTGAGCTGAAATGACAAATACTCAAGTTTTGTCCTCTCTACTGCGCAAAGGTCTTCACTGATCAAGTCTGAAAGTTACGTTTGATGTGAACATTCATTAAAGAAACCTTTATGGTTATATTTTTAAATGTAGTTTTACTGGTTGATACACTGATAAATCAGCTAGGGATGTTAAATTATTAGCTTTACATGCCCTTGTATTGCTTCATTTATTTATTTATTTAGTCAGATATTACAGGAAATGTCGAGTACAGTAAGTGTTTTTTAATTTCAGTAAATAAAAAAAAAATCACTACATTTCGGAAAACATTTACTTGCATTAGCAGGAAATAGGGTTGCAAAAAGGTGGAAAATTTCCAGCAAATTTTGGAAACATTCCAGAAATTTTGGAAACATTCCAGGGATTTTTGGAAAGTTTCCGCTTCTGTCTCTGTCCTCGTCCTTCTTCAGGTCCTCCATGCACAGAAGGCCGGCTACAAGGCAGCGATTGTCCACAATGTGGACTCTGATGACTTAATCAGCATGGGATCCAATGATCGTAAGTTCATGCGCACGAATGCATAAAATTCTGCAGCGGGACAATGCTGTGATTCACAAACCTCGGCCCCTGTGCTGCTAATAACCAACGCTGTATTTATGAAGTCTGAGCCGTGATGCCGTTTGACTTGGAATGTTGGGATGAAGGCCAAAGTAGAGGAACCAACCTTCAGCGTTCTTAAGTCGAGCTTTATTGTCATTCTGCTACAGGTGTGGACATATAGTGGAACGAAATGCTACATACTAGTTAAACATAAATATAAACATACAACAATAGAAGTATAAGAAAAACAATTAGAGACCTATACAACAGTTAACCATCTGACTATACATATACTATAAATACTATAAATATTTTACTATACATGCACAAACTGAGACCGTACAAAAACTTTACGTAAATACTGTACATGAAATTGTGCAAAAGAGATATTTTGAATATATATTTCGAAAGGAATAGGTTACTCAAAAATGAAAGTTTTCTGAAAATGTCCTCACCCTCAGGTCATCCAAGATTAGGATGAGTTTGTTTCTTCATCAGGTTTGGAGAAATGTAGCATTATATCACTTGCTCACCAATGGATCCTCTGCAGTGAATGGGTGCCGTCAGAATGAGAGTCCAAACATCATAATAAAAACAAAATAATAATCCACAACATATGTCCATATTTCAATCAGCTCTCATATAGATTTAACAGCATTTGACAATAATGGGGTGTAGGATTGATGTTGAGCAGATATAGACAGGTGGTGCTGGGGAGGAGGAGGGTTAAAGGGGTCATATGATGCTGCTAAAAAGAACATTATTTGTGTATTTGGTGTAATGAAATGTGTTTATGCGGTTTAAAGTAAAAAAAAAACACATTATTTTCCACATACTGTACATTATTGTTTCTCCTCTATGCCCCGCCTTTCTGAAACGCGTCGATTTTTACAAAGCTCACCGGTCTGAAAAAGCGAGGTGTGCTCTGATTGGCCAGCTATCCAGTGCGTTATGATTGGCCGAATACCTCAAGCGTGAGACGGAAATGTTACGCCCCTCACATACCGTGTCCGGCCGGAGCGACGAGACATAAACATTAAAACCCATTACAAACGAGGCATTTGTTGCATCCAGTGGGGACATAATTACAGATTATAAACTCCAAAGAGAAAGGAAAACTTGAAATCGCATCATATGACCCCTTTAAATAAAACTTTCAGTTTTCATTCATTTGTTTTATTTATTAATGGAGTGCAGGATTGATGTTGAGCAGATCTAGACAGGTGGTGCTGGGGAGGAGGAGGTTTAAATAAAACTTTCAGTTTTCATTCATTTGTTTTATTTATTTCAAGTGAACTATTCCTTTAAAGTGGACACAAAATCAATGTTATTTTACATTTTAAAATACGCTCGATTATTTAACATTCATTTGTTTGAGGAATCAAAGTGAATCAGAATCAAATCTGGTCGCATTTAGTGTCTTAATGTACGCTTGTATTTTACATTTTTTTGCAGTGGATATTCTGAAGCAGATAGACATTCCCTCAGTGTTTATTGGTGAAGAAGCGGCCAACTCTCTCAAAGAGGATTACATCTATGAGAAAGGGTGAGGGCTCTGATTTCACTACTGAATACTTCACTGTTCAGATGGTTACTTAACAGAAACATCTGATGAATTCAGCTGCGCTGGCGCTCCAAGAGTCATATGACACTATAGAAAGTCTGCTGTTTACACAAAGTATTCACAAACGGTTTTTCCACACCAAAATTACTGAATTAAATTAAAAGGTTCATATATTTAATTATATATATGTATTTAATACTAATAATACATTACATACATACATAATATGTGACCCTGGAGCACAAAAGCAGTCTTAAGTCGCTGGGGTATATTTGTAGCAATAGCCAACAATACATTGTATGGGTCAAAATTATTGATTTTTCTTTTATGCCAAAAATCATTAGGATATTAAGTAAAGATCATGTTCCATGAAGATATTTTGTAAATTTCCTACCGTAAATATATTAACTTAATTTTTGATTAGTAATATGCATTGCTAAGAACTTCATTTGGACAACTTTAAAGGCGAATTTCTCCATATTCAGATTTTTTTGCACCCTCAGATTCCAGATATTCAGATAGTTGTATCTCAGCCAAATGTTATCCTCTCCTAACAAACCATACATCAATGGGAAGCTTATTTATTGATGTATACATCTCAATTTCAAAAAATTGACCCTTATGACTGGTTTTGTGGTCCAGGGTCACATATGAGTTCTAAGTATTATTGTCTGTTTATAAGACCTGTCGTATAAAAGCAGCATCACACTCACAGGCTTGCTTTGTGTTTTCAGTGGTCATGTGATTCTCATGCCGGACTTCAGTTTGCCTCTGGAATATTATCTGATCCCATTCCTCATCATTGTTGGAATCTGCCTCATCCTCATTGTAGTTTTCATGGTGAGTCATGATTGTGTGTAATTAAAAAAAATATGAGCAGACAACCAAATATATTAGCCTTGACTGAGATGTTTATATCTTTTTAATCTCAGATCACAAAGTTTGTACAGGACAGACATAGAGCCAGGAGAAGTCGCTTACGCAAGGACCAGCTGAAGAAACTCCCAATTCACAAGTATAAGAAAGGTAAGACACGTCTTAAGATCTAACACTGAGAATTCATTGAGGATCAGCATGCAAATACATAAAATACATCATACGAAAAGAACTCTTTAATTTAGTCATAAGTGACAGAGAAGACGATGTTACTGCAAAAAAAACCCATTTCAAATAAATGCTGTTCTTCTGAACTTTGTATTCAACAAAATATAAGTTTTCACAAAAATATGAAGCAGCACAACTGTTTTCAACATTGATAATAATAATAATAATCAGCATATTAGAATGATTTCTGAAGGATCATGTGACACTGAAGACTGGAGTTAATGATGCTGAAAATTCAGCTTTGATCACAGAAATAAATTACATTTTACAATATATTTGCATAGAAACGTTATTTTAAATTTATAATAATATTTCATAATATTACTGATTTTCCTGTATTTTTGATCAATTAAATGCAGCCTTGATGAGCAAAAGAGAAATCAACCCCAAACTTTTACCAGTAGTGTACAATTATCGCAAAGGTTTTTATTCGTTATTTGTTTGACCATTAAATTGTGTAAAGACTCACCAGAATGAGAGATTCTAATAGTTCTAGAATCTGATTCAAACGTCAATTAAAAAGATCTAACATGTTTGATTCATGCCATCAAATCAGTTCTTTTAAACTGTCCATTTGAAATTCATTTAGCTACGATAAATTTATAGTTCCTCTGGAAACGCCATTTCAAAGCAAATACGTAAATATAAATTATTTTTTAAAAATGGGTCATTTTAAAAACATCAAAAATGTAAAAAGTTAACGTCAGTTGTAAAATGTTAATGTTTACTGAACTTAAATGGCAAAGACCCCAATCAAATTCACTTAAACGGCCGTCTGATTTGCGTTTGAGGGAAAATCCAGTGTTTTTGTAGGCTCTTCCACTTATTACTAATTTCCTGTATGTACCAGAAATATTGCAGCACTGCTTTTGTAAGCAGAACACTGTATACTTTGGATATACACTCTATACTTAGTAAGAATGGGCCTTTTAGCCTCTTTATTTTGATGTTGTGAAGCTGTCGTGTTGCTGGTTCATCAGTATTCGGTATTATCCGTGCCGCACAACAGAAAGTGGGAGAAATGTGGAATTCCCCTCCCGCGCGTTTCCACCTCCTCATAGTGAATCATCAAGCCATTTTACAACCAAATCAACACCGTGACCATTGACCATTCACTGCATGAATGAGCATCCTGTTCAGCTCGCTCATAGTGCATTAGAAATGTGTTCGCCTGTAAACGTGAAAGCAGACGCTGGAGACATTCCTCCTGAAGAAGGTGTCAGACGTCACTTTCACTGAGTATAAGGAGAGAGTGCGGTCTGGACTCAGGTTACAGACACACCTGTGTTCATGTATCCACTTTCAAACATTAAACAGACGAAAGGTGTGCGAGGTTTCCTAAAGCCACCGTCTCTTACGCTTTAGATATTCAGAGCTAATGAGAGTCATATCTGCGTGAAGGTCATATGTAATCGTTTCCCTCGTATGTATTTACCAGATGTCATGTGGATCATTTATCTGCAACAAGTGAATGCTACCAGGACGTGTACTTAAAATTGGTTCAGAAATAAGCTTTATTTTCTTTATGCAAAACATATGGACATGAACAAGGCAGCTTGTCTATTTGAATGATGTTTAAATGACTACAGTGGAGAATAGGACTGTCACGAAATCAGATTTTCACTACAAAATTATCCTGGATAAGAGATAGAATTCATGATAACTATTAGGGATGCACCGATACCACTTTTTTCAGAAAGAATATCGATACCGATACTTTCACTTTTGGTACTCGCCGATACCGATACCTGTATTTTCACAGCATTTGTAATGTTTTTTAAATATTGGATACAGAAACAAAATAATAATAATAATGTGAATCATGTTAGTTGGCTTCATTTAGCAAACAGATATTTCCTTCAGTTATTTCCACACTTAATTATATTATAAAATGTTTTGTTACTTTCACTGTTCATTTTAATGGCGCATTAGAGCTGCTCCATTGCAGCAATACTGTAGTCATAAGACGTTTTCCTAAATGCAGGGAACCACTCGTTACACATTATACGAGTACACGCGTACTATTTTGGTAAATATAAATTAAATATAAATAAATGAAGAATGAGAGACACTTAAAGCCTAGCGCATTTCACACAGTCTGCTAGTTTCACTTCTGCTTTAAATAAAGTTGTGTATGCTTGACGTTTAAAATAAATATTTATAGTGAATGCCCCTATAATTTTTGTTTTATATTTACGATTAAATTTTAGTTTTAATTAAATTACGATTAAATTTTTTAATTTAGTTTTAATCCAAATGCATGCGCTAATGGAGCGAACAGCAATCAAGATCATGCAACAGAAGTGCGCGCTCTCTCGCTCTCTCTCTCACTCTCCTTACCGCCAAAAAACTTTAGTAACTTGTGCATTGTTGTACTTGCTTGCTTTTGACATATCCGACCGAAATACAAACTTTCCAGTGATGTCTGTGAGATATTCACTCGACAAGCTCGCGCATCTGTGCCGCCACGTGCTCAATCCACTCTTAGTGCGCTCTGCTTATCAGCTCGCGCACATCCGCTATACAGGCATGAATATTGAATGTTTAACATTAGATTAATTACTTACATGTACTTCTTAGACATCCTTAATCTCTAATAGCTCCATTCTACTCTCTGTTGTTCTGTTGTCAGTGTTTCTTTTTCAGGACACAGCTCTATTCACACGCTGTGTGGTGTCGGGTTTTGGTATCGGGGCATTTTTACAAGTACGAGTACGAGTACAGGAGCGCAGTATCGGGCCCGATACCAGTATCGGTATCGGTGCATCCCTAATAACTATACTATCGCAACAGCGATAGAAATTTTGAGGAATAAAAATAACGCTATTAGTAAAATTAATAACTTTTACGTTTGTAATTTGTAACCATAACTGTTAAAAAAACGTGTTAAAAAAAGTTAATCTGTACTAGCTATAACTAGCTAACAATAATGATAGCGGACGATAATGTTCTTGTTATAAGCGTGTGCTGCTGTTATATCGTCCGCCACTTTAAAAACCCTGTTCACGTCAGGAACAATAACTATAATGATAGCTATATTAGCATCCACACCAGCGGACGATAACTTCCTTATTTTAAGTGTGTGCTGCAGTTTTGTCATCTGCTGCTTCAAAGCCTCATTCACATAAGAACGATAACTGTAAAGATAACGATAACTATATTAGTGTCCACACCAATGCACGATTTATTCATTATAAGCATGCTCTACGTTTTTGTCGTCTGCCACTTTAAATGCTTAAGCTCTTTAAAGCAGGATGGATTCTGATTGGTTGTCAGTAGGCACGTTTCCATTACAGATTTGCGCAAAACTTTGGCAATATTTTATATAATGTCGATAAAAAAGTATTGCGAAATGGCGGCGTTTCCATTAACCAATGTTATGCGACTAAAACGTAAACTTTTGCCTCTCGCAATAAGTCATGGCAACGGATTTTGGCTATATTTATTCAAAGGAGGCGTATGCGTGTATCTTTACAGAAGCAGCACAGAGAGCCGCTTCAGAAACCTGCGTGGCGCGGCTGGAATAATCACAATCATTGACTAGAGTTCAGAGTTCAGCTTCAGTGGCCGTATCAGAGCCACACTGCACCGCAGACGTGTGCAGTGTAAATTGTCTAAGCATTAATGGTAGGGAAAGCCCCTTATACTGGAGACCGGCCACGTATGAAGTGTTTCTTGGAGGTTATAGTACATTGAAGAATGATCATATGACTTTTTACATACGCCATGTGACCTGTAAATGCGGAAAAAACGTTTCTATTGCAGTTTTGCGAAATATTCCTTTTTCGAATTGCCTGAAAAACCACCTCATGCGAGCGTAAAAACTTTTTTGCGATATACGGGAGTTTTTGCAAAATTGACACGTTTCCATTAGGCGTATTTTCAATTCGCAATTTTAATTTGCGCAATTTGAAGGGTAATGGAAACGCAGCTAGTCTCGCTTTGATGTTTCATCTAATCTGACATGTTTTTTTTTATGACAGTAATAGATATTGCATCATCTTCCATTTTCGTTATGACAGTTGGCATCAGTGTTACGGTGCAATAGCACCACCTACTGTATTGGGGTGTCAACCAGATACTGGTGCTGGATTTTTCCAGATATTATTTTGTGTATTATCTGTATTTAATTTTTTTTACATATCACGGTTATCGTCAATACCTGTATATTGTGACACCTAGTGGATATTACTTTTTTGTCTTAATAGCATATTTTATTATTATTATTTACACAGTATATAACATATTTATTAATTGTGCTAGTTGGAGACCTAGGGAAAGCTAAACCACAGAAGTTTAATATTTAGTTCGCTACATAATAAGTGATCATATTAATGAGATTTAAAATTGAATACTAGCTTACTGTTTACTAAATAATATGCAGTGTACACTACATATTGCCTACTACTCTTCAGTATGCACTTTGCAATGATACATTTTTCAGTGGTTGTCACATGATCTTAACACTGAAGTGCATTGCATTGTGGGATACACTATTCTGTCTAAAAGGCTTTGTTGCATATTGCACATTTTCACAAATAAGCAGTTAGGCTGAGTCCGAAATCGCATATTCACTTTTGAATAATTACTTCGCGACCGTTATATTCTATATAGTATGAAAGTAATCTAAACTTACATTATTCACATTTTCATACATCAGCCAGAAAAATATTTATTATTGAGAATATTAACAATTTTCAGTATTTAGAGGAAAAAAGGTTTTTTTTTTGGTTTTTTTTTGATGGCACAACTTACCCCATATATATATACAGAGGTGCACATAAGTGGTACGCAGGTCCGCATGCGCGACCACAATAAAACATGCACTGTGTAAATAAGTTCTGACAGCGTATTTGCGTACCGACATGATTGACAGCTGTTAATGCTGTTAATCACCATTTTAGATCGACAAACTGTACTGTATAAGATTTCTATTCAAACTGAAAGCATAAATCTAGGCTATCCGCTGCCGTTTTTTCAAAGCACAATTTAAAACTGTGACATTTAATTTACTGACATTCTTCAATCGGCAGCTCCAAACCCGGAAGCGCATATACTTACTTTGCTGGCAACCCGCCAAAATAAAAGCCTGCTGATTTTAAGTTAGAAAATGATGAAAATTATAAAAAGTCGTAAATATTAACATTTTATTTTTAAGTTTACTATAAAGTAATTGTATTTGTATTTAATACTTCCCTTTAATTTTAAAATATAATAGTATTATCACACTTTATTATTTAGTTTATTATTTTATTTTAAAAAAACTAAATAAATAAAGTGCAATAATATTATCAGTCTTATTAATTAATTTTTTTATAGTTATATTTAATGGGTAACAGTATATGCAGTGTGAGGACCAAACCAAATCTGCAGGTTCTCATATGAGAACCAGGCTGAAAAACTTATGTGCACCCCTGCACACACATGCAGTATATATTTCAGAAAAATAGGTTGTTTATATATTATATTTATTAATAATATAAATTATATGAATATATAGACATGTAAATATTTTCAAAATATATACTGTATGTGTGTGTATTTATATAAACATAATAAATATACACAGTACACACACATATATTATTTAAACAAACTTTTATTTTGTATGCGATTAATCGTCTGACAGCACTAATTTTAACACCAGCAGTTGTTTCATCCGTGTGGACATTACTGAGGCTCTTGAATCCCGTCACACACAGATAAAGGCCTGCAAACGTGTGTGTGTTTCACCCTGATGTTCACCTTCCTCTGGTTCCCGCTCGTGGCATCTCTGCTGACTCGTTGGTTTTCTTCATCCGGCCGCTGTGCTGATTCATGGCTTCTGCCGGCCGCTGCAGTCTGCCTCGCTGACAGAGAGAGCGGGTTTTTCCTGTCGTATGACCGCAGACCCACAACACACAGCTGCTGTCATATACGACAACACACTGGCGCTCTACTGCAGGCTCTTTTAAACTCTTATCTATAGACTGATCATAGTGTAGTAAGCATTTCAATATATTACCTTTGAAAGATATATATATATATATATATAAAAAAGTTATAATCAGGGTGTGAATTACACATAGTGACCTCTGTAGACCTTCAGTGAATCTCTGAATAGGCATTACAAAAAAAAAAGTAGCTTTAGAAAGAAATTTTAATTCCAACATACAACAATACAAATAAATACTGAAATATGAAATGATTTAAAAAAAAGAAACAATGCTCTAAATATAAAACTAAAAGCGCCACTAAGTGGTGGCAAATCACTGTCTTAAGTCATTCAGTCGATTCAATCAAACGGCTGATTCATTCAGAAACAAAGCAAGTGACTGTCTTTATAAATGGCTCACTGAATCATTGACTCACTCGATTCGTTTAAAAACGTGGATTGATTCGGTAAAGAAACACCGCTGTGTGTTGATCGCAACAGTTCTCCAAGGGCTTTATTTTCGTTGCCGTAATTATTGACAATGTGTCTAAAATTTAATTATTTGCACCTTTACGTTATCTTCATTTTTAAGTAAAAACTTTTACGTAACCTATTTTTGTATTTCTACCAGCCAATGATGATTCTGAAAGAAAACACGCGGTGTTTGTTATAGTTACACATGCAGCTTTCGTGCGCGTCTGACTGACAGAACCGCGCGCTTGTATTCCAGCGGTGCTGTTAATGCTACGGTTAGTTTAGCAAATGTGTTAAAATACTGTATTTAAATATTCTTTCAGAAAAAATTGGTGAATCAGGCTGAAGTGAATCAGATGTGCAAACTCAAAAATTCAGTGCAAATATGTCACGAATATCGAATATGTCTAACAAATTAGCAAATTCAAAAACTTTGAATTGCTAGTAGCGCTGCACGATATATCGTTTCAGCATCGATATCGCGATCGATATCCTTGTAAACACAGTTGCTTATGGTTTAGGTGAAGGTAAACAATTGAGAAAGAAAATGTGTAACAGTATATTGGTTCACAGCAGTTTAATGTTCCTGTTGCTTTCTGTGTCATGAATGTTGATCAAACAACAAAACGTGTAGAGAAAAATCACTTTTGTAGCTTTAACACAGATTTATTAGATTTAATTGATACAGTGAAGACTCTATGCAGTGTTATTTTACATTTGATTATTCAATTTCTGTTAGACTTACCTGAAAAATATAAAGCACTGTTTATTCATTTCTATCATATTTATATTTATCCGTGCTTGTAATTTGTTTATTTTCTATGCTGATTTACTCACCTACAAAATCACACCAATCATTGATCTTTTTTTTTTCCAAATAGAGCTATTCAAGTCATCCGGTGATTTTTTTTTTTTTTTTTCATATCACAATATAATGTGATACAACGTAGTTCATATAGTTCATACAACATATTCATTACAACATAGTGTAATGAATTTGCAAATTCAAAAACAAATCACTAGTCTTACTTGACGTGATCTTGAGAGGACTTAATTGGGCGGGGGATTAATTATAGTAAAAACATGTTGATTAATTTTATAGTGCCAAAAAAATCAGTGCCAATATTTGCAAAATCAAAACTTTTGTGAATCACTATTGCAAGTCTACTTGATGTGATCTTTAGGAAATTTGTACAAAAAAAAAAAAAGATACAATTTGGGTTCATTTTCTATTGCTTAACTTTTATAAAGAATATCTCTTTGGTTTTGAGACTTTAGTCTTTGCAACTTTAGGGATCTTATCTATTCACGAACAGATTGTAACACTCCAAAGAGAAAGGAAAACTTGAAATCGCATCATATGACCCATTTAATTAATCTGTTTCTTAATTCCTCATAGGTGATTCGTATGACGTGTGTGCCATTTGTTTGGATGAGTATGAGGAGGGCGACAAGCTGCGGGTTCTTCCCTGCTCACACGGTGAGTTTCTGTCTCGTTCGGCCCTTGATCAGCAAAAAATACAAAATTGGTTAATTTGCAGCTTGAAAAATTGAGCTGTTAAATCACTTAAATATTTCAGATTCCAAACAAGTATTGTCAACAGAGTATGTGTTGTTTACAACTAAAGACAATAATGTAAAAATATTGTAAACTACCATCAACACACAATTTGTTTTTGTTTTTATGAACAATAGTATTACTTATTTAACTAAAGTATTATTAAATTAAATTATGAAATGAAGCATTTAACCTAGAGCTTTTGTTGAAAATGTTGTAACCACGTCACAAAAATAAATGAATAAATAAAAATTAAATAAAAGCATCGTTAAAAAAAACTTTCCAAGTCAGTTAATGTAACAGTCAAAAAATAAATAAATAAAATAAAATAAAACAATTATAAATTATTTGTTTAAAAATTAAAAATAATTTAATAAATAAAATTTAAATGTAAACATTTAAAAAAGTTATGATAAAAATTAACCCAGGACATTAAAGTACACAATAATCATGTATGTAATATCAATTTATATACAAAAAATTACATTTTTATATGTATAAAAAAAATGCACATAGGGTACACTTTATATTTGTGTAAGATACATTTTTAATTAAAATGAGAGCAGTTTTTGTTACTAATAAATAAAAAATAACAAATGAAGGCATGGTAGGGAAAAAAAGATTTTTATACATTTTCAGAAAAAACAACTCATGGCATTAAAGTGCAGAATAATAATTAGAATAATTTATATATTAAATCCAATTATCAGTAGATATTTATTTGAATATAAATAAATAAATTTTTATATGCACACACATAAACACACACACACACACTTAATGTACACTGTATAGTCATGGGAGATCATGTTTTATTATTAATTTTTAATTTTATTTAGTGGAATTTTTAAATGAACTACTAATAAATTGAAAGGATTTGGATTGTAATAGATCAGCTTTGTCACGATGTGTGGCACTAATTCTCTCTGCACCAATCATCAGCCTATCACTGCAAGTGTGTCGACCCATGGCTGACCAAAACCAAGAAGACCTGCCCCGTGTGCAAGCAGAAGGTCGTGCCGTCTGACGGCGACTCCGAGTCCGAGTCCGAGTCGAGCGACAGCGAGGAGAACGAAGTATATCGGAAACGTCTACTGAATTTGCAAATTCAAAATCATTGCGAAACGCAAGTTTACTTGATGTTGTCTTGAGGAAACTTAATCATGAAGAAAAAAAACAATGATTATAGTGAAGTTCTGATCTTTTTTTTTTTTTTTTTCCTATTGGCAAAATTTTTTTTTTTTTTAAAAATCAGC
>NW_015666542.1:48837-52469 GCF_001515625.1 Sinocyclocheilus rhinocerous
TGGCTGACCAAAACCAAGAAGACCTGCCCCGTGTGCAAGCAGAAGGTCGTGCCGTCTGACGGCGACTCCGAGTCCGAGTCCGAGTCGAGCGACAGCGAGGAGAACGAAGTGTCGGAAAACACTCCCCTGCTGCGATCTCTGGCCTCCACCAGCGCGCATTCCTTCGGCACCATGTCCGGCTCGCTGTCCCGTCCCGATGCCGAGTCCTCGGACTACGACGAGCGCAGCGACACCACCGACAGCGAGGAGGAGGTTACCGTGGAGACTGTGGTCGTACAGCTGCAGCAGGGGCGTCCCGACAACATGGAGGCCAGCGCTTGAGGCGTTAGCCGCCGCTAACTCGAACTCTCAATGAGATTCCAATACGTTTCACCGTCACTTACAGATTATCGTCACAAACCTGTTTAATGTTCGGCAATACTATGCAGCGAAATTTTATAAATCACGATTTCCCCCCAAATGAAGTGCGCAAATTTAGCCAACTTGGACGTCACCTTTGGGAATGTCGTTAGCGCTTGCTGCCAAACTCATCTCAAACCTGTATCCGATCGCGACCAACTGCATGTTTTATACGACACCATAAGACTTTATTAGCGACACTGACATCACCGTTTTAGTTTTGATCATTAACAGCGGAGTTAACACCAGTCACTCAAGTGATCTTGGAAGTGTAGTTAGGTATAACACATCATTTATATACTGTAAGTAGGAAGTAAGTTGGGTAAGTAGATTCGAAGGGTTTTTTGTTTTTTTTTGATAACACAACGTGAACTGTTACCGATTGTCTGGTTGCCTTTTAATGTTGCTTTACTGTAAATATACCTTTCTGCTCACCCTTGTTTCTAAATAGTCTACATTAATTTCTCTTCATGATTAAAATACTACACCTTTTGCTGTTTGTGTGTCGTTTTGTCATCCAGCGCTTTGAAACCGGCACATGGTTTTAAAGGTGCTGTATGTAATTTTTTTGACTGCATATAATGCTATATCTTTGCAGATATGTGACCCTGGAGCACAAAAGCAGTGTTAAGTCGCTGGGGTATATTTGTTTAAAAATCAGCGCAAATGTATCACAAATATACGCAAAATCCAAACCTTTGCGAATCATCATTGCAAGTCTACTGTGATCATGAATAAAATTAATGGTGGGGGGGAAAAAAACTTAATAATAAAATTGGTAAAAAAATTGATACAATTTTGTTACATTTTCTATTACCAAAAAATGACTGCAAATATATCATGAATATTGGATGCTACTACTACCATCATTGCGAATCGCTAGTCTACTTGACGTGATCTCGAGGAAACGTAATCATGAGGGAAAAACAAAGATTATAGTAAAATCTGATTAAATAAATTGACAAAAAAAAACTCAGCACAAATATATGACGAATATTGGATCGCTGTTTGAACATGGTAATGGTAAACTATATTATGAAGTGCTTTTCAAACATGTAACCCAGTAGATTCAGGTTTTCCCCTAAACCATACATCTTCATCAGTTCAGAACAAATGAAGAATTTTCCACAAGGTCATTGGCTTCACCAAGTGTCGAGTTGTTTCGGTTGTAAACAGTGGATTGGTAACATCCAAAACCTGCCGTCTCTGTGAACGCTTCAACCAACCGTTGAGTCTGCAGTGACAGATACGAGCTTCTCCTTATACGGTCACATGCAGCCATGGCCGTTTGTGTTCGTTTACTGCTTATATAAACACTGAGCTTCAGCGGAGCCGCTCCTTCATTGGTGGAAAGAAACCTGAAAAAAGCCAGAGGAATTTGAAGGAGGGCAGGACGAATTCCGGGACTTATTGAGCTTGAGCCACAAAACCCAGAATCTGAAAGCAAATGCTGCACGTTTATCAGTCATGTGCTGCAAGTGTGAAAATCAGAAGCCCTTCTATTAAAGATATTGATGTAATATATATATATATATATATATTGATTAAAAGGGTCATATGATGTTGCTAAAAAGAAGATTATTTTGTGTATTTGGTGTAATGAAATGTGTTTATGCGGTTTAAGGTTCAAAACACATTATTTTGCGCATACTGTACATTATTGTTTCTCCTCTATGCCCCGCCTTTTTGAAATTTTTACAAAGCTCATCGGTCTGAAAAGCGAGGTGATCTGTTTCTTAATTCCTCATAGGTGATTCGTATGACGTGTGTGCCATTTGTTTGGATGAGTATGAGGAGGGCGACAAGCTGCGGGTTCTTCCCTGCTCACACGGTGAGTTTCTGTCTCGTTCGGCCCTTGATCAGCAAAAAATACAAAATTGGTTAATTTGCAGCTTGAAAAATTGAGTTTTTCTTTTATGCCAAAAATCATTAGGATATTAAGTAAAGATCATGTTCCATGAAGATATTTAGTAAATTTCCTACTGTAAATATATCAAAACTTAATTTTTGATTAGTAATATGCATTGCTAAGAACTTCATTTAGACAACTTTAAAGATGATTTTCTCTATATTTAGATTTTTTTGCACCCTCAGATTCCAGATTTTCAAATAGTTGCATCTCGGCCAAATATTGACCTTTCGGATGATGTATAAATCTCAATTTCTAAAAATTGACACTTAAGACTGGTTTTGTGGTCCAGGGTCACATATTTAGAAAACATGCTCAGTTCACATATTTGTTTCTCCGAAAAACAAAGCTAGAGTCAGTTATTCTACTTTGAAATGTGAGTTCCGTGTCGGAATGTCTGTTTTTGTTTTGGTCTGTATGACTCCGCCCACTGTCAGTTTACCCAATAGTATGTGGGATAGGTTGTGGAAAACACAGCATACTGAAGCCAGCAAACTGGATCAGAGATCTAAAAAGCCTCGGCTCTATGACCTGACACCTATTAAAGCGTGGATAAATCAGTCAGTCGATTTAAAGTGTTTAAGGCTTGTTGCCTTCCGTTGTCAATTGCACTCGTTCCTGCTGTGTCCTCAATCTGGCAACCCACACGAGCATTGAGTCTACTGTAAAGAGAGGGAGAAACGACATTCTCCAGTATTTTGAATTTGGATGGTCATACCCATTTTAATCGTTAGCTGTCAATACTACATACTGCACCTAATACGTTAAAGCTGCAGTCCGTAACTTTTTTTGGTTAAAAATGAGCCGAAATCAATATTTGAGCAAGTACTACAAGTATTTAGCCAATGCACAGCGGTTAGCTTATAATAATTTAAATAATTTGAGTGGTACGGGTAGGTTTTCACGGGAAATTCGAGCATGGCACTGCGTCATTACGTCACGTCTGTAAACAAAGAAGTGGTCCCGGCTACTAGACTATTGCATGTGAGGATCCTGCAGGTGGAGGATCGTTTATAGCCTTTTCTCACAGCAGCTGGAATAATTAAATATATCATTTTGATAGTGGGTTGTAATCCAGAAAGGATTATGTGTTTATGAAACACATGTGAATGAAATTAAATTATATTCCAGTTTTAAATGTGCTTCTGATTACAGATAGCCTGGGATTACACAAGATCTGTATTTTAAAGAAAACCAGTTCAAAGAGAGAATAATTTGCTTTTTGGGTTAAAAGAATTTCTTAATATGAAATTCGAAGAGTACGACAATTAGATTAGACTGTGCAGAAATTGAAATCTACACGCTAATACACACTATACTCATA
>NW_015666542.1:52591-56664 GCF_001515625.1 Sinocyclocheilus rhinocerous
AGTATAACAATAATAATAATTTGAACGGTTTGATGTGATATGAGCTCATTTAGATTTAATCACCATTGGTAGCGAGATTTATGGTAATGCTTTTTTCCTCAGTTGGTCAGAACAAACGTGGCAGACTTGTTACTTACTTGTTCAGATGGCAATATACGGTGAAAATGCTTATTTGAGTCATATATATTCCAAGACGTAGGCTAGAATCTGTGATTGTGAAGTACAGTAAATATCCACACCGGTGACTGACTGCCACACATACTCTTCAGAACATTAGATTCATCCGCGCTGGAGCCGTGCCGCCGCACAACCCACGCAAGCTAGATAATTCCTCACACAGCTGCAATTCCAGGTTTTCAAACATAGATGGCGACAAAGAGGCAAAACTTACTGACTGCAGCTTTAACAATATAAACATAAGTAGACCTAGAAGTGTGCACAAATCTTTCATATTGAGACAAACACAAAGCCATATTTTGATTGTTACCATTGTCCTTTTATATTTTTGCAATTGACATTCTAAATCCCAAATTTATAATGGTTTTTTAGAACCAAAAAAAAAAAAAAGGTTCTGAGAGAAATGTGGTTTTGCGCAATAAAAATAATCTTTGGAAACTTTCCAGGATTTTTTTTTTTTGGAAAGTTTCTGAAAATTTACCAAAAAAGTTCCATCCCTTTGCAACCTTAATTTGAAACAAACCCATTTATCTTTTTTTTTTTCATTAACATTTTTCCTTTTGTGCAATAAATCCTTATGACCATTTGTTCTTTTTTGTGCAATAAAGTACAATTTTATTTTATAAAACTAAACAGAAAAAAAATCCATATTTCATCAAGTTCGTTCAACAGATTCGGTGTTGCTCATTACCACATAATGGGGGAAAAAAAAGGAAATTTGTATTTGATTTTTTTTTTTTGGTAACCGATGAAGATCTGATAGAAAGTTTTAAAACACTGTGACATTCAGTTAAAGTTTGACTTCTCCATTTTTGTGTGCAAACCAGGAAAAATTGTGTGTAATAAAACATGTCTTCCCTGAACAATTTCCAATTTTTGTGCAAACAGTCCATTATCTTCTTTAAACTTAAAAAAAAGAAGAAAAAGGATTCTGCATTAGATGAACCCTTAAATAACACACAGCAAAGAAAACCGACAAGTAACTGGGTTGGAATAGATTTATTTAATCTGTCTGTAAACAAGGTGGTGAAATTAATTTATGGCATTTCTCAGTTTGTATGCATATGAAATCAGACATATCAGACTGTATCCAAGATGTATGAAAACGTACAGGGGAAAAAAGAAATGAACTAGAGTCACCTGTACAAATACCCCACAAGGCCAGAACTTCAGCTGATACTAAAAACCCCTGAACAAAGCAGCGACAGAATCATTCGGGAAGCTGTTTGAATCGATAACAACAGATTCTCTACATTATGGCACAGGATACACATTATGATTTGAGTGTCACACTTGAACATTTGGACTTGATGAAGCATCAAGTTTTGACAGACAGTTGTATCGCTGACGACTCGAAGGCAATTTATTCCACAGTCATGACAGTACGGGTTCAATTCGATTCAAGTGTTGAGGTGAAGTCTGCGATCAGACGCTAGTGTTTTGTTGGTTAGCATTTATGGTAGTGCGTAAATAACCCAAACAGTGACAAAAATTGGTCCGACTGAAAATAAAATCTAAACCGCTGATACCCACTGTCTGAAATGGCAGTCGTCTTGAAAATTAATGATATATTACATAAGCTAGCAAAGTAAGTGCAATGACGGAATGTCAATAAACATTCAATTGTGGGGTTGATGGGGAAAGAAAAACCTACCTGCAGCTCAAAAATCACAGTAAAGCCAACTAAACGAGGCTTCAACTTGAGAAAAAATATCAATCGGTAGTGTCGCGTTTACAGTTGGTGTTGATGCGCCAATGGAGACAAACTTCAGGTTGAGGAAAAATGACAAGACGGGCGTTTGTTAGAGCAGACGCCATATTTAATTTGACGAAAACGCTAAATATGTCGTCTACCCTAACTAGGGTTCATTCGGTAGGCTTGTAGATATGCATACAGTCGACCATTCCCAGATTGGATCTAGGAATGGGAATATGAGTTGAGCTCAAGCCCTTGGTTAATCATCCAAACTCCCAAAAAAAAAAAAAAGACGTGAAGTTTTCACGCTAGCTTTTGGTCTGAAGCGCGCCATGGGATCGTAGTGCCAAAATGGGACCGAACTCACTAAATGGACATTAATGGGAAAGAAATGGGGTTTGGGTAGCTCAAATGGAAGTAAAGTTGAAAACCAATGGAAGATGAAGCCATCTAGAAGCGTTAGCAGAATGAGCAGCTAGGATTGGAGGTGTTTTAATATCCAGATTTCCTCAGGTATTCAGCCATGAGATACGCTTTCTTGTTGAGCAGCCCTCCGTGGGTGCCTTCCGGTAGTGTCGCGTTTACAGTTGGTGTTGATGCGCCAATGGAGACAAACTTCAGGTTGAGGAAAAATGACAAGACGGGCGTTTGTTAGAGCAGACGCCATATTTAATTTGACGAAAACGCTAAATATGTCGTCTACCCTAACTAGGGTTCATTCGGTAGGCTTGTAGATATGCATACAGTCGACCATTCCCAGATTGGATCTAGGAATGGGAATATGAGTTGAGCTCAAGCCCTTGGTTAATCATCCAAACTCCCAAAAAAAAAAAAAAGACGTGAAGTTTTCACGCTAGCTTTTGGTCTGAAGCGCGCCATGGGATCGTAGTGCCAAAATGGGACCGAACTCACTAAATGGACATTAATGGGAAAGAAATGGGGTTTGGGTAGCTCAAATGGAAGTAAAGTTGAAAACCAATGGAAGATGAAGCCATCTAGAAGCGTTAGCAGAATGAGCAGCTAGGATTGGAGGTGTTTTAATATCCAGATTTCCTCAGGTATTCAGCCATGAGATACGCTTTCTTGTTGAGCAGCCCTCCGTGGGTGCCTTCCTTGCCCATGACTAAAACCAATGCTGGAGTACACAAGGGGGGAAAAAAAACAAGAACAAAAATCAACAAACTTGAGGGGGAAAATTGTCATGATAATATTGCATTGCAAAAATAATATTATAAATAATTAGAATATTTAATATAGTACTATACTATATATTACAATTAATATTTGTAATTAAAGCTTTTGAAAAGTTCTAAAAACAATATTATAAATTAAATATAGTTATTAGTACATCGTATTATACTATTTATATATGACAATTAATGTATTTGTAATATTATTATAATTTAATAAATTAATTTCCCTTTTTTTTGGCCAGTATAAGCTACACACTGGATCAGATGTTGTGCTAATCAAAAATCTGCTTAATTATATAATTACTCTTAAGTAATGGTTGACGACGGGCTGCTGAATTATTAAAAATTAATGCACATCTGAGGTGGTAATGCGGCACTAATTTATCATCCATTATCCTGCTTGTACCACGATTACCAAAGATTTCCAAGTTTTTCCTCTCAATACATTATATTTTTCATCCTTAAAACACTCACACATACTACTTCCTTGCACATCTTGCCTTTATGGAAATATTTAAAGCTATTTTTACACTGCTGTTTTTTTCCTGGTTCTTTTGCTGTTGCAGGCCGTAGGGCTCTTGGAAATAGCTGAAATAATTTGGCAAAGTGATCGGGAACTGTAATGCAGTTAATCACAGTTCAACACCTTATAATGCCTGTCAGCCAATCAGAATCAAGAATTCAACAGCGCTGTAGAATAATGAACCTTCTTACAATGTTACCATTTAAGTTTAGCAATGACCAAACAACTAGTATATTCATCTGGAGATATAGATGTGGATTTCCAGAAAGTGTTGATTAGCACTAAGTGTTAGAGAAATAGATTGTAGCATGTGATTCATGCAATTCAAGCAGGAAAGGCAAGTTTAGTTCCTCTCCTCAATACATGCCATGAGCTATAAGAAAGAGATTGATTCATGAAGGAACACTTTATTTCAGGAAACAGGAAATCCTCTCACATTTTACCGAGCGACGGAGCCCAGATGTGTGTGAGAGTAGCAGAAACA
>NW_015666542.1:56694-77012 GCF_001515625.1 Sinocyclocheilus rhinocerous
GCTTATTTTGGGAACGTGGGTGACTTGTTTTTTTTTTCTCCCTAAATTTCACTACTTGATCAAGAAAAAAAAAAAGCTAGAACCCTGAATCTCTCAAGTATTTTGCCATTGAATATGCCTTCTTATTCAGGCCGCCGCCGTGGACCCCTTCTTTGCCCATTACAAGAACCAAGACTGAAAGAAAAAGACAGAGAGAGGAAGTTAAGAGGACAGGAAAATCCCAGCTCTGGAAAAAAGCCAAACCAAGACCAACGAGGCCAGATAGGACAGAATAAAAAGCAGAAAGAGATAGAGATGACATGCATGCAGAGTGAGACTGCAGCCTAGAGGAAATACCTTCATTTAGCTACTATTGATAACACTTTAATAACTAATAATAGTTCAACTTTGTTTTTAAGAGTTGTGTGCTATTTTTGTGGTCTCATCAATTTCATTAATAAATTAATTTCCCTTTTTTTTGGCCAGTATAAGCTACACACTGGATCAGATGTTATGCTAATCAAAAATCTGCTTAATTATATAATTACTCTTAAGTAATGGTTGACGACGGGCCGCTGAATTATTAAAAATTAATGCACATCTGAGGTGGTAATGCGGCACTAATTTATCATCCATTATCCTGCTTGTACCACGATTACCAAAGATTTCCAAGTTTTTCCTCTCAATACATTATATTTTTCATCCTTAAAACACTCACACATACTACTTCCTTGCACATCTTGCCTTTATGGAAATATTTAAAGCTATTTTTACACTGCTGTTTTTTTCCTGGTTCTTTTGCTGTTGCAGGCCGTAGGGCTCTTGGAAATAGCTGAAATAATTTGGCAAAGTGATCGGGAACTGTAATGCAGTTAATCACAGTTCAACACCTTATAATGCCTGTCAGCCAATCAGAATCAAGAATTCAACAGCGCTGTAGAATAATGAACCTTCTTACAATGTTACCATTTAAGTTTAGCAATGACCAAACAACTAGTATATTCATCTGGAGATATAGATGTGGATTTCCAGAAAGTGTTGATTAGCACTAAGTGTTAGAGAAATAGATTGTAGCATGTGATTCATGCAATTCAAGCAGGAAAGGCAAGTTTAGTTCCTCTCCTCAATACATGCCATGAGCTATAAGAAAGAGATTGATTCATGAAGGAACACTTTATTTCAGGAAACAGGAAATCCTCTCACATTTTACCGAGCGACGGAGCCCAGATGTGTGTGAGAGTAGCAGAAACACACATGCATGTGAGAGGGAATGTACCTGGACAGGTCCCAGAAACTTCCTGAACACCTGAGCTCAAGTCTCGTGATCAACCGAGACGCTCTAAAATCACTAGCTAGAATAAAACGCTGCATTCCTTTGCAAAAAACGGTGTCGAAAACCCACATTGGTAAAAGCAAGATTCTCAAAGAAAGGCTCAGGCTATATATATTTCAGGCAAAATTAGGATTATTTTTCAGTCTATTAGGATTTTTGCATTACATTTTCCTCACTACAGTGTGTATATGAAGAGTTCATTTGCAAAAACAGAAGTCCATTTTTATTTATTTTCAGAAATCACGTTTTTTTTATTGCGCATTCCAAGTAATGTCAATCAAACTGCAGTTGGGTTGTTTTGATTAAGTAATGATAACTGAAACAAATCCAGGTAACTTACAAAATTAAAGTTCATTGAAAGTATGTTTTTTCATATTGAACGTTTGTTTTATAGCAAAAGCGGATAACTCCACATTTTCATGTTTTAGAGTTTAAAAAACACTGGTTTAATCTTTGTAATCTCCTCAGATGACAATGTAGACGCCTGACAAACGTTGTTGTTGTTGTTTTCCCCACCACAGTTAAAAAGAAATATGCCTAATGTGTTTCTGTCAGACTCCGGTGTTATATAGGAAAGATATATTGAGGAAAGGTTGACATCTGCATTATTATTCATCTATTAATACTAAAAAAAAATTTTTTTTAAAATGGAAGTTTTACTGATAAAAGATATTTGTGAGAAACATAAGTTCTTAGACTAGTACCTTTGGCTGCTTTGCCGACAGTGATGTTGTACGTGGCTTCTCCTCCTTGACTCTTTGTCCTTATGTCCATTGTCCAATCATTGTCGACTAGGAGGCTGTCTCGGATAACTGAGCACTTCTTTGAACCTAAGGTCAGGCCGTTGGTGAAAAAACCTTCTCTGTCTTTTCCTACTAGGACGTCGATTTCTGTGGGCTGGTGTTAAAAAAAAATAAAACAATATTAAATGTGGAACTGTTTCTTCTTGTCTAGTCTTTTACATTTTAATATGGATTAATGAACCACCAAATGCAGGTAGGCGGTTAGATGAGCATGATAATTTATGGAGAGATCCATGCATATCATTTTAGATAAACTAAAGATACAAAGTCATAGAAATGTCATCATGCACTTTGAACATCAATGAGTCATTAAGAACACAACAAAAAGATAAGTTAAATATAGTGGGCTAGTCAGTTAAAACTAGCGGTTTTGTGCACAATGTTTACTTTTAGAGTGAAAAGACAAATTAGCAGCTGTTGGAAACACCTGGCCTAGACACGACTTTAACCTTTATTTTTATTTTTTATGAAATCTGCCTGACAACTCAGTTTTTGTTTTCATGTAGTGTTGATAAAGCTGCGGTCACATCAGTGAAATATTGGCAAAATTTCACAAACAAAAACGTACATTGTCAATAGTGACGTATGTCAATAGTCACATTGTGGAAGTGATGTACAAATTAACACTTTGAAACCAAGAAGCTTTCTGTTGGTCAACATAGCATATTCACGTGACCAATTTGAACCCAATAAAAAAATTTGTGAGGGGAATTTTGCCCCCATTGAAATAACTGGATTTTGCCCACAAAATGTGTGAAAATAAGTAAAATTTTGCGGGCAAAAAAGGTCTGTTTTCAATGTAGCAATGTTTGGATTCTATCAAACCAATCAGCTTTTGGTTGATCAATGTGGCGAATTTGCATGACCAACTTGAATGATTACTAAATCTGCGTGGGGAAATCTTTCGGCTTTGCACAAAATTCCCAATAGTGCATACTCCTAATGAAATGGCTGGATTTCACCCCGAAAATTTTGCTGAGCAACAATGGATGTCAAATTAGTGAAATTTTGCTTAAAATAAAGATCCACTATCAATAGTGTTGCAATGTTTCAAACATCTCACACCAAAGTCACTTTTAAACCAATCAGCTTTCTGTTGGTCACTGCTGCGAATTTGCAAGACCAACTTGAGGCCACTGTGAAATCTGTTGGGAAAAGTTTCCAATCATGCAGACTCCTATTGAAATCACCATCAAAATTATGCTGAGCAACAATGAATGTCAAATTAGCTAAATTTTGCATAAAATAAAGGTCCATTGTCAAAAGCATAGCAATGTTTCAAACATATCTCACACCAAAGTCACTTTCAAACGAATTAGCTTTCTATTGGTTAATGCGATTAAATCACATGACCAAAAAAACAATGCGAAATCTGTGTGGGCAAATCTTTTGGCTTTGCACAAAATTCCCATTCTTGCAGATTACTGTTGAAATGACTGGACTTTGCCCACAAAATTCTGCTGAGTAACAGTAAATGTGTCAAATTAGCTAGCCTACATTTTGCAGGAAATAAAAGTCTAATGTCAATAGTGTAGCGATGTTCAAGCACATTTCACACCAAAGTCACTTTCAAACCAATCAGCTTTCTGTTGGTCAGTGCAGCGAATTACTTACTTATTTTGAAAATTTGCGTTCGGAAATTGTCTGGGAAAATTTAGGCAAAATTCACAATTATGCAGATTCCTATTGAAATGACTGGATTTCACCCACAAAATTTTGCTGAGCAGCAATAAATGTGTCAAATATGACCAACTTGAACCCATCTGTGGGGGGAAATCTTTCAGCTTTGCGCAAAATTCCCAAACGTGCAGATTGCTATTGAAATGATTGGATTTCGTCCACTAAATTTCGCTGAGCAATGATAAATGTTGACCGCACCTTTACGTTGACCGCACCCAACTCGAATTTGACGCCAAGTTTGAACAAGGAAAACTTTAACCCTGAAGCCCAAAGTATAACTCAGTTTTTACTAGGGCTGCACGATAAATCGCATGCGATATTTAACGCGCATCTTGTCAGAAAGCCAGTTCTGTAATCAGCGGTAAATCTCCATCACGTGCATGCTTTCACATTGAGCAGAATTAACTATACAGAGCCGTTGTTCACTGACGAGCTGCGCGAACCGGCTTTCTGACAAGATGCGCGTTAAATATCGCATGCGATTTAATCGTGCAGCCCTAGTTTTTACGCATATGCAAGGTTTCACATACTGTGCGTGACGCACATTTTGTCAAAAGAATAGTATGCGCGTACTGTACGCACAGCACCCGATTTTTGTAACCAGGTGACACACGCATTAAATTTGTTTTGCAGTAATCAGTTGTTCCACAAGGTGGCAACACTGGCCCGGGCCATTATTTCACAGTAGAAAACTAAAACAAAGAGATGAAACAACAACAACAAAATAGTGGAGACTGTGACAACAACAGACAACTTTGGTTTAAATGGGTAAAAATATATATTTTTAATCGATCATACCTGGATAAAAATAGTGCACTGGACAAAGATTAAATAGTTTAAACACAGGTGTCGACCGCCTGTGTTTGCGCGTACTATCAAACGGAGTATACTTTGAAAAGCTACATGACTGTACGCATGCGCTAGTGTACGCGTACAAAAACGAAGTATACTTTGGGCTTACAGCAAAATTCCCAATCACACAGATTTCTTTTGAAATTACTCTATTTTTGACTTTGAAAATTCGCCAATTCCAGGAAATGTGACCACACTTTTACTCAGCTAATCACTGGACAACCCAACAGCTAATCAATTCTGATTAACAGTCTTCCAAAAACAATGAAAACATCATTGATATTCACACAGCCAAACTACATCCGACTACAAATGCTCCAGTTTGATCATTAAACAGCAAATATGGATATTTATTTTTAGAGTACTCTACAATTTTCAAAGGATATTTCTGGAGCATGATAAAAGCATAGCAGATTTGTACCATCGTCCTTAAAAGGAAGGACTTCTACAACACTACATATCTGGGAAACATTCTGCCTAACCCTCAAACTGGAATGCAGTAATCACATTAAACAACGGTTTTACGTGTCAAATGCCAGCACTGATCAAGCCTGAACGTGCAGTTTTCTTATTCGTTTCATTGTCATTTGGACTGCATCACAGTAGCTTTGTTTGTACTGGCCCACTATGAATCTACCGAGCCGTTTTCCCCTAAGGCCAAACCACATAAAACTAAAAGCAGCTACTCTTTGGTGAGAATCAGCGAGCCGATGCTATTTCCAGTGAGGTCTGGAGGCGCTTGCATGGCGATAGACACAGCCTTGAACTTCATGAAGCCTTTTTGAACTCATACCTCATTCCTTTCTCTGTCAATTCAGGAAACTAAGAGGAAAAACCTACTGCTTTTACTGTCAGTCCAAACCCGTATGACTGACAGAGGCGGTCAAGCTTTAACGCAAGAGGTCATGCAGGTTTGAAACAACACGAGGGTGATGAGATGATAGTTTTTTAGATGAACTACACCGAAACGCCTTACAACCAGAATCTGGTCCTTTTGATCCTCAAAAACTTTCAACTTACGGAATTATTATAAATAACTTATTTGCAAATCTTTGTCAATCTAATTTCATACAGTAAATCCATTACAACAGTCCTTAATAGATGCATATTCCTATAGCACTGCAGTAAACATCCAATATAAGGATTCCCACACCTGAATTCTCAAGACTTTTCCAGTCTTTTACGATTTCTGGATAAGGATTTTTTTCAAAATCTTGTTGTAGACATTATTACTCTCATCAAAAGTACCAATTTCTAGCTGATGGAATATTTTAGAAGTGAATTCACAAAAGAAGTGTATGACTATGGTTAACGTTCGTTAAATTTCCTGACCTTAAAACAAACTTTCCAAATACTTCCAGGTTTTCCATAACCAAATGAATCTTGCAATATACACTACTATAAAATCTTAAAGGGACATTTCACCCAAAATGGAAAATTTACTCACCTTCAAGTTGTTCAAAACCTGTATGGGTTTCTTTTCTCTGTATTCTACACAAAAGAAGAATGTTAGTAACCAAGTTGACGGTAGCCATTGACTTCCACAGTATGGAAAATAAATACAATGGATGTCAACTGTTTGGTTACCAACATTCTTCAAAATATCCTTTTTTTTGTGTTCAACATAAGAAAGAAACTGATACAAGCCTGGAACAACTTGAATTTGAGTAAATTATGACAATTTTCATTTTGGGGTGAACTAACCCTTTAAATATGCGAGTTGTACATCTGTTGCTGTAGTTCACCAAAAATGAAAATCGTGTCATTATTTATTCACTCTCATGTATTTCCTAACCTACACGTCCATCTTTCTTCTGTAGTAGAACACAATGATATTCTGAGAAATGTTTGTGTTTTTTGTTCATACAATAAATCACATCTTACAGGTATGAAAGAACACGAAGGCGAGTAATGGAGTTAAAAGAATTTAAAAGAATTTTGGGTGAACTATCCCTATAAACCTGTTAATAAAAATGTAAAACGAATGTTTACCCCTACATATCCCAAAGTAGACTTACAAGCAGCAACTGAAGGCACCACATTAAGCTTGGGGGAAATAAAGGTCAGTGTGACAAATAAGGCTGTTGTTAGATTTATTAAACACCACTTATGGAGCGCCATCTTGGACAACGGGAAGAGGGCAGGTACTGTGAGGATCCCGTATTCTGGAATGACGTTACGCACAATCCGCGGCTGAATGACGCGTATGTTCACGCACGTAACGTAACGTCAGTCTGGTGGTTTTCGAATCTGACCGCTTGATCGCATCGGCCTGTTTGCACTAACAACACCTCCCTCTTTATGACTGAAACTTTAAGTCTTTGCACCACCTCAACACGGACTTTTAACGCTCGACACTTGAGTTTTAACAGCACAATAATTATTTTTACATATATTGGCCGAATACAACCAGCTAACCTAGATGTTCTAGTGACAGACTTAGCCCAAATAAGTAAAGGCGCAAGAAATCGAAACACACTCATCCTGGGTGAACAAAAATATCTCCAAATTATGTTTTGTTTAGTCAGCTAGCAGCCAGTATGTGTTAGCTTTCACTCCCATTCAAGCTGATCGGGCCCTGGATTTCTAATAAACTGGCTGACAGGTTGATCGAAACCATGGCCGTGTTCCAACCCCTTGGGAGTCTCCTAAAAAGACAGCGCTGCAGAGTTCCAGCAGCATTTTGGCGCGTTCTACGCCAAGGCGTTTAAAATCCCGCTTTATTTTAAATCGAGCTTCCTTTTTGGCGCTAATTCCAAATTAAACGCGGTTTAGAGCCGCACTCCGACTCCGCGCCTGTGCTGACCAAACATGCGGTCTAGGTAGGCAGCGTACTAGTTATTAAAACACAGCCACAGTTTTCAGCCCTCCACTAAAGGCAGCATAAAGAGTGCAGTTCATAACGCGTATTTACCGTGATGTTTACGAACGTGCCCCCCTCCTGCGCTGCCCACACGTATTTAGAGTCTGAGTTGCACCCAACAATGGCGGAGTCCTGGCAGCAGCCATCCGACATCAGGTTATCCACGTAGCTCTGCCACGACGACATACTTGCCTTCGGCTTTCAAACGCTCACAAGCTATCCTTAAAAAGACGGGACTGGCAGTTTCGCGCGGTTACTGTGTATCTGGATGTCCCGCACGCCCCCTTCTCTAATGAGAGTTTGAGCAGTAGAGTCCCGGCTGAATGGAAGCTCTGGGTGTAGTCCCTCAAATATCCCTCCGCGCAGGCGCGCTTAGGCTGCGGTCCATTAGAACAAAGCCGTATGCGCGGATTAATACGGGTTCTGATTGGACGCTAGTGTGCATGAGCGTTTAGAAGCCACGTTTTGTGTGACAAAGTTAGTTAATGTGTGCAGTATATGTAAGAAACAACAATACATTTTTACCCATGATGCTGGGACTACTATTTCAGTTTACTTTTGGTTTGCACCGCACGTTTCACTTTGCTTTCAGGACCAAAAGTTCAGTGTTATTCACATCAAAAGCGGTTTCAAAAGATCTCTGGTTTTGTCACATGGCAAAAAACAAACTCCAGATGTGACCTAATGTTGGCCTTTCTCTGAAGCGGCTTGATTCCTTTTTTTTTTTTGTAGATCCAGAACTTTGCCTGTCATCTGTTTTTATTTTATTTATTTATTTATTTTACACTCTCTCGAGTATTTTCGTCCAAACAGTTTTTATTAAAGCTCCTCAGTACTCGTGACAGCAGTGATTCATTTTAGCTGCAACACCTCACCAAGTCAGTGATATTTTTGGGTGAGATCAAATAACATTTGATAAAATTTGAGTTGCTACACAGTCGGGGAATAAGGTATCTGGTCGGGTCGGATCACAGGGGGATTTTGGAAGAAATTATGTAGCAACATCACATATGTGTCTGTATGTACGTGTATATAACATCCAAAACTGACATAATGAAACCTGATAAAATGCATTTATCAGTTTGACTACATTAAATCGTTCGGATTTGGTGTTTATCACCACATAATTCATAGCCTCTTCCGACCTCTTGTGGACAAATCACGTAATGCCATTGAAAAATTCATATTCATAAGGTGACTTTACACAGCCAAGTTAAGGCTGCTCTGTGCCGGCTCAAAATTCGGTGTCAAGACATAATGCTGCATAAAAGCCAGATTAAATTATGCCTGCTCTCAGCCTCTAGTATAACAATAGACAGTTGTAATTGCTGTGTAAATGCATTCATTCCACCTCTGAGCAGCATTAATTTCTCTGCATTAAGACTCCTCTTCAGAAGCCAGAAAATAGATAATTTTATTTCTAGGTATATTTTTTAAAAACAGTTGATAGATACATATTTTTACACTTATTAATTCAGCAGACGTTTTATTAAAAGTGTCTCAATTTCATTTTTGCATATTATTGGCTGGCACAAAAACAGTGTCCATGTTATTGTTAGTAGCCTAGTGCAGAGAGATACAACTAAAGCAGCATTCAGGAGATTTCTAGTACAACTCTTGAGCACTCTCTCGCAGAAATGCGCAGATATTTTGGACGGGATATTTACAAAAGTGACAGCAGAAAATACAAAATGCAGTAATTTCCCAGAAGCTCGAACACATGCAGTGCAAGTATTTACCAAGTAGACTAGTTGACATGTTTCATATTTGTGTTACTCATATTAACTTAACGAAAGCAAAACGTTTTGTTCAATTTAGATTAACAAGCTACATAAGACGTGCTTGAATGATCACAAGCACAAAATTATGCCCGATTGTATCTATGCTGCGCTAGCGACCTCTTGTGGATTAGGTTTGTATTGATATAAATACAGATTAGTGCTATTTTCGGTTATGTTAGAAGTAAAACAATTATGAAGCCCAAAAATAGTTCACGAAAGAGCAAAAATGTTACATGAAGTAATAAAGTAGCATAAAGTATCTCTAAACAAAATATGTTGTAAACAACAATTTGAGAATTAAAAAAATTAGTTAAAATATTAATCACATAACATTCAAAACTCAGAGTTGCCCAACTAAAATTTGTATTGTGTTCACCTGTTTACCCAACCGCTATCACAAAAATGTGATATTGTCATTTTAAAAGCAAAAATTCACATACTGAGAGATTTAGTTTTTGTGAATAAAAAAAATAAGTCATGTTTACTCACAAGGAGTCTTGCACAGCCTTCATTGTGCAATAAAGGTAAGGCCAATATACACAAGACATATAAGATACTAACTTGAGAAGACGTGCATAGCTAATGCACCAGCTGAGAGGAGAAAATTGTAACCAATGTCAACAACTTCAAGAATGAATTGATTTGTTTCTTTGACCTATAATAAATCACTCTCTTTTTCAAGTGTCTCCTCACATATCAGTTCAGTGAACCTTTCCAAAGGTACATATATGACTTACAAATGTTATGCTTTTATTGTAATTTTATGTTTACACTGACACCGTTTTTATGTCAATCTATGAAACTGGAGACCTGGAATCAACTTGTGACTTGACTTAGGAAATGAACAAAGAAAACCCTAGAAATCGTACACGTTTTTGGTAGGTTTTTAAAACTAACCAGAAGGCATCTGAGTCTTGGCTTGGCCTGGAAAGGCATGAAATTTGACTTGGACTTCTTCTCAAAAACATGGTTTCAGCACATGTACGGGATGTTTACAACCAGTGTTGGGAAAAGTTATTTTTAAAAGTAATGCATTACAATATTGCGCTACTCCATAAAAAAAAAGTTAATAAAAAAGCAACATGCATTACTTATTTGAAAAAGTAACTCAGATATTTCATTGTAAATTAAAAAGTAATGTATTACTTTTCTACACTCTAAAAAATGCTGGGTTAAATACAACCCAGTGCTGGGTAAAATAGGGACAAACCCAGCAATTTTGCTGTTTTGTTCCAGCGGTTGGGTTAAATGTTTAACCCAGCCTTCTGGGTAGTAACCCAACCGCTGGGTCAAAACAACCCAATTGCTGGGTTTGTCCCTATTTTACCGAGCACTGGGTTGTATTTAACCCAGCATTTTTTAGAGTGTAGTTACTTGGAAAAATCTCATTATAACTCACGTTACTTACAGTGTGTTATACTTCCAACACTGTTTACAACCACAGAACCAAACCCTCTCAAAATCTTTCATTCAAAAGTTTACACTACTGACACATCGAAGTCAAAATCCTGATACTGATACCATAACACAGCTTACAACACGAGTATATTTTCTTCAAGTCCAGATTTACCTACTTCGGCTACTACAAGCCAGAATGAACCTGACTGTTCTCACAAACTCTCTCTCTCTCTCAAAAAAAAAGCAACTTCCCGTTTAAATATTAAATTTAGAGAAATTCCCTCAAAGCCTTTTTTATATCTCGGAAAAGCTGTATGAACTGGACGAAACCGCAGAGTGTGTTCACGCAGCGTCCAGCCCATGAAAACAAAGACCGTCTCTATGTCTGGACATGACAAATAGCACCTGTCTTCAGACTATTGATTCAAAGCCCTCAAAGTATTTTAAAATGCAAACTGGTTTTAGTACTTGGACACATAAATGCAGCCAGCTAAAATAACAAGCGTGTCCCATTCACCACGGGACCGAAGCAAATACAATAAACAATCATATGTTGTGTAACTTCTGAGTGACACTCTGAATTCCGAAGCGATTTTGTTGATATTTTGAGTTTTTATAAACAACTGTAGGCCTAATCATCTCTTTCAGGATCTACTATTACGAAATCAACCGGTTTTCAGAAAGCTGCATCAGAGTTTTCTAATATAAAAAGCTTGGCAAGTATTTCTCTCAGTATGTAGTGCACTTTCCACTGCTGTTTGGATTGGGCAAACTCAAAAGCTAAACAAACACAGCCTCCCTTACTTATCGGAATAGACTCATGCCTAAAATAATGAGCTAAACTAATAAACAAACTCCAGCGAAGATGTTTCTGTCTACACTAGCTGCATTCCTTCTCGCCCCCTGCGTGAACTTTTACCGAAAGGCTAAACAAAGAAGAAACTGTGTTTTGTAACATGATTTTGCTAGAAACACTTGAACGCATGACTATAGGTAAAAATTCACTAAATAAATCAATTGTTATGCATTAAGTAAAAATAATAAAAAAAGATAGAACCAGTGTTGGGGGTAACGCATTACAAGTAACGAGAGTTACGTAATCAGATTACTTTTTTCAAGTAACTAGTAAAGTAACGCATTACTTTTTAATTTACAAAAGAATATCTGACGCAAGTTACTTTTTTTTCCAAGTTATTGATTGACAGCTCTCCTGTCCCCATGTTGAGAGAAATCAGATGTTACTGTAGTTCTACAATAAATATGAATATGCATTAATTCATCTCACTCACAAAAAACACACACAGATTCAGAATTCCTCAAAATGAAAAATATGCATTAATTCATCTCACTCACAAAAAACACACACAGATTCAGTATTCCTCAAAATGAATAAAAATAATGCAACTCAGAATATGACGCAAACCTGCAATAATTAAATGTTAAACAACACGAATATCCTTTATGTATTTAATCCCGTTCTATTAACCAATGTCTTTGCTTCTGACCTTCGATGATTCAGTTCAAGCATACTAATAAGCACAAGTTACTCTAGACGAACATTTGTGTCTTTTTTTATTGCTGAAGTGTGCTGAAATGTCTTCTTCTGCATTCTACTGTACGGACGCAAATTTACTTTCCCTTCAGCCTGAGGCTTATTCCTTTCACTTTTGGTGTGAAAAGGCTTTTATATTTGCCAAAAATAGAACTTTTTATTTTAAAAACAAACAAGCCAAGCCCTGTCCAGATTTAAAAAGTAACGCAAAAGTAACGTAACACATTACTTTCCATAAAAAGTAACCAAGTAACGTAATTAGTTACTTTTTTATGGAGTAACGCAATATTGTAATGCATTACTTTCAAAAGTAACTTTCCCCAACACTGGTCACGGCACTCATGTGTCTGGTTTGCTCCAAACAGGACCTGACCCGGCAACAACCGACGTGGGAGATGGGCACACTAATGACGCTAAAGACCGTATAGCCTCTTAATGTCACACACTCACTCACTCACTCTCACACACACACACACACACACACACACACACTCACTCACTCACTCTCACACACACACACACACACACACATATATATATACATATATACATATAAATATACATTTCCTGCAATGTCTAATATTCTGTTAAAATGTCTGTTAAAGGTGGCATAGCAAGCCTGTTCAATATTATAAAATCATTTTTGTTTCCACCATAACTAGCAACAAACCTATTTGGTTGTGTCCAGTCTGGTTTTTAAAATTTACATAAAACCACTTGAAAAATCCCCTCGTGTATGATAGCCAACTACAATCAACAAAAGTAAATGACCCTTTGACAGGAAATAAGACTAAAATGTAAGATATGTAAATAAAGCAGCTGTGTCTAGACAGAGAAACAAAATATGAATATAATATAATATATTTGCGGTTCATAATATCACTGGTGTAGAAAATAAAACTTCTGTTTTTATCAATTCATTATTAAAATAATTAATAACATTATCAGAGAGTCTAATAAGAAAAAGAGTAATACAAACATTTAGGAAAATGTATTTATGTCGTCTGAATTTGTTTCCCCTGGCACTTGTTTAAAAAAAAACACGAATAAAAAAAAAACACGAATAATGCGTAGTGGTTGCTATTCCCGACTGAGTTACGTACGCTTGTGCGCAGTCCATCCATAGAGCAGCGCGCGCGTTACGTAGCCATCTTGTGTAGAGCGAAGGAAGCGGAGCCGTTAGCTCGAGATCTGCACTGACAGCCGACAGACTGACAAACAAACCGTCACTCTGCTCCCGACAGACTGCGTTAACGTCAGAAACGGAGAGCAAACATGCGTTACGATGTGTCAAGATGTCTATCCGATGTGTTTCGCGGAGGATATGTGCTTTTGAAGACGGCAGAGCGCTAAAAACTGACGGCGCCTCAGAGTCGCGCGAGTCCCGCGACTGGAGAGTTTCAACTGCGAGGGCGGCCTGAGGGAAACTCTCACTCCGGGACATGGCCTTCGTTTAGGCCACGGAGGATAAACACACGGGCTCGGAAGGATTAAACACAGCTGGAATAAAGCTGTCGTTGTGTTTGGAGCTTCAGGAGTTTCAGTTTGAAGGATTTAAAGGACTAAAAATGGCGCGATGAGGACGGAGCTCTGAGGGAGTCTTGCGTTAGCGTGACGCTAACTGAAAGTTACATGACATATTTTCATATACATTGCGTTGCTACGCTTACATTGGAGATGTGCGCTGCGCTTTGACGTGTTGAGATACACTTAAAGTTGTCAAAATGTCTAAAATGCCATCGAAAAAGAAGAGCTGTTTTCAGATCACCAGCGTAACGCAGGCTGCGCAGGTGGCGGCCAACAGCAACACTGATGACCCCGACGAGCCCAGGACTGAGGACATGTCCTCATCCGAGATATACGACATGTCCAAAGCTGGAGATTTCGAGCCGGAGACGTGTGATGTCAGTTTATCGGATGAATCGCTACATAACGAGGCCGAAACATCTGGGGCGAGCACCCAAGATGCTCCCATAACAAACATACCTGGTTCTCGCAACGAAAGTGCGGTTCATATAAACCCACCTGTCCGTTCAGTCAGTGGGTCTGTATCTTCCCAGTCTCCGGTTGCATCTAATGCACCATCCAGCATCCAGACGTCATCAGTTAGCAGTTCTGCCACAGTAAGTAGCTGCAGCTCCCGTTTCAGGGTCATCAAATTAGACCATGGCACAGGTGAACCCTTCAAAAGAGGTAGGTGGACTTGCACCGAGTTTTACGAGCGAGATACGGACGCTTCCTCGTCTGGCCGGACTGTGGATAGCGTTAAACACGCAAGTGATCACAGCGTGGACAGGGACGGATTAGGAGTCACCAGAGGTTCGGTGGCTGTGCATGTTGGGTCTTCAACATCTGCAGCAGAACCTCATACAGATAGTGGCTACTTATCTGCACCATCGAACCCGCCTGTGGAGCTTCAGCAACAAACCCTAGGCATCTCGCAGCAGGGATTAGGGCTTGTAGCCCAGAATACCCATATCAAATCTCCAAGCATGCCTTTGGCAACTCAACCACAGCCATTTTTCCCAGGCAAACAGGTGCAGAAACCTGGGCAGATTCATCAGAGTGTTATTCCATCGAATCAGTCCCAGACGGTCTCGGTGGCTTCGCTTCCGCTCGTGACCCCGTTAAACCAGGGTCCGTCACCTGTCATGACTCCTGCAGCGGGAAGCACCGCTCACGTGCTTGGATTAGTTCCCCAGCCCGTGGACGGCAGAGGGCTTCCCATCAGCCAGCCGGAGCATGTTCAGGGGCTTTTACAGCAGCCAGGCATCAGCACGGCTCTAGGGACCGTGTCGGCTGCAGCTGTTGTACAGCAGGCACCAGTGCCGCTCATTCAGCCGGCGGTAATCGTGTCTGTCAGCGCCCTTGCTGGGGTCCCTGGTGTGCAAAATGTGCCTGCTGTTATGTCCAGTGCCTCTAATGCCCTCCAAAGCATGCCAAAACAGACGCCGCAGAATCCGACTCAGGGAGTCCACGGCGGGTCGCTAGAAGGACTGGGTGCGCAGACGACCCCCGCTAACTTTAGCCAGTTTCCCACCGGCGTCGCCCAGGCCATGGAGAACCAGAGGAAGCCCGACGGGCTGCTCCAGAGCTCTGTACTCATAGGAAAATATGCCATCAAACCCCTGAATCCCGAGGGCTTGCAGCTTCACACACCTGCTGTCAACAGCCTGTTTGGAATGGCTATACCCATTGATGGGGATGAGGACAGGTAAACCTTGATTCTTGATGTTGCTCACTTTGATTAAAATAGTAATCTATCAAGTTATAGATTCTGTAAAGTAAATAATTTTATCACAACTTTTGCAGGTGTTGCAAATATTTACTTTCGAAAGCATGCTACCCTGAAAATAGGAGTTATTATTGTTGCTTCTGAGTCAAAATGTGCATGTTGACTCATATGTTTTGCCTTTTTTTTTTTTTTTTTTTAAGTGGGTAGTTTTTCACTAAACTAGTCCTGGAGGCCCCCTAAATTATCCTTTTTCACAGACTGTGGTGACGTATTTTCATGTTTATTAAAATCGTAAATCTGGGACGTCCAAACCGGTCCCTGAAGGGCCACTGACCTGCAGAGTTTAGCTCCAGACCTAATTAAACACTCCTGAACCAGCTAATCAAGGTCTTCAGGATTACTAGAAACTTCCAGGCAAGTGTGTTAAAGTTGGTTGGAGCGAAACTCCCAGGAACAGGATTGGACACCCCTGTCATGAATTTACCAACGTTTGTGTCCATTTGTAATAAAATGTATGTAAATTATAACACTGTACTTTGTGTTATATTACCTTGGCATTAATTCAGTTAAATCAGAAATCTAGTTAATGCTGTTGTGTGGATGTTGATAATATAATCTCTCTGTATTTTATTTATTTTTGGGAAAGGCATAGAACCCTATTGTGGACTTTTGAACTCCTTGGCTCACGGTGAGTCAAATGCATACCAAAATGTACATTTTTACAGGTGAAGATTTTTTAACATTTTGAATTATTCGAAAATGTTGTTTTTCTTTTGCGAATGTAAAAATCACTACAATAGAAGTTTACCCAACTATGATGAATTCTGAGAACCCAGTAAATGTGGAAAAAGGTCCATTCCAAATTTTGAATGTCACCTTGATTTTACACATCTGATTAAAGTCACCAGCTCATTTATATTGTATTGACATCTAAAATAAGAAGGGGGTCTCCAGGTCAAGAAACCTATTTGTGAACTTAATAAGTGAAACTTAATTTGTAACAATGTAATGATTATTTCTTCAAATCATGTTATACCAGATGTTTTGAGCTAATTACTACAAACCTATTTTGCATAGTGAGAATAGTTTTAATTTGCTAGGTAGTAGTTAATCCTTATCACTTTGGTTCAGGTGTGTTTGATTAGGTTTGTAGCTAAACTCTGCTGTACTGTAGTTCTCCAGAAGCAGGATTGGCTGCCTTGACTTCAAAGGATTTTACTCAAATGTGTAAAAGTCTGTCAGCCTTTATTCACCTATATGTCATTCCAAACCTGTAAGACTTTTCTTTCATCTGCAGAAGACAAAAGAAGATATTTTAAACTGTTTTTAGTCTATGCAGTTTGAGTCAGTGGGGTTTAAAACAAAGGTGACGCTTTTAAAATATATTCTGTTGTGTTTTACAGAATAGAAAAGAAGAAAAAGACACTTTGTTGTTCTCAAGTTTCAGTGGAACAGGCAGTGCACACATGGCTCAGAAATGTGTTGATCTGAGGAAGCACCTAGCATCATTTTTTTTGCACGTAGTTATTTCCCCTGTCCTGCAAACCACTTCACACTTGTTTTAAAAAAGGCAGTGGTTATGAGCATTTCAAAGGTAAAGCCTTTGGAAAGTTTGACACATGAGTGTCTGACTCAAGTGATCTCATTTTGTGTTTGTGGAAAAAATTCACACCAAATTTACCCAGTGCACTATCCAGTTCCTAAATATTTGTTTTGGTGCCACTGTTTCCTCCTCATATGCTTTTCACCAGAAGTTGAGCTGATTATTTAGACTGATTAGGTGATGTTAGCATGTGTTTCCTATCTTGTGATGTGCAGAAGCTGCTGTCCGCTCTATGCACTAACACTGATAAGGCCTTCAAACATGTGTAACATCTGCATGATGTTATGCTGCATATGGACGTTGTTTACTGTCAGCAGTTAGTAGGAATCCAAGAAAAATCTGTACATTCTGTGCTGAATACATGCTGTCACCATTCTTGGCAGGCTTTTGAGAAGTTTTGAGATGGACCTTTAAACTATACAGGTTTAGATAAAATTGTACACATTTATATTTATATTTGTGTAGGGTTTTATGCCCGGTTCAGACTACACGATTTTAGCCTGATTTTGCCACGATTTGCTTGACGTAGGGTGTCGTGGGGATTCGTAAAGGACAATGGGCGTCGGGACGCAAGATTCCATCGTTTCAGCTCGTGTAGTGTGTCGTAGTGGACGACAACCGATTCCGCGTCTGCGATGCTTCACGACATCACGACAGAAAGACTAGCATGTTTAATTTTTTTTCTGTCACATTGGTGACGTAGAATTATGAGATGGAGGAAAGGTTCGTGGAGCTGTGGCAACAGTACTCCTGCCTGTATGGATATTTTGTAAATTTCCTACTGTAAATATATTAAAACTTAATTTTTGATTAGTAATATGCATTGCTAAGAACTTAATTTGGACAACTTTAAAGGCCATTTCCTCAATATATATATATTTTTTTGCACCCTCAGATTCCAGATTTTCAAATAGTTGTATCTCAGCCAAATATTGTCCTATCCTAACAAACATAATATATGAGATATAAATCTCAATTTCGAAAAATTGACCCTTATGACTGGTTTTGTGGTCCAGGGTCACATTTATGATTTTTTAAATTTATTCTAATACTGTTTTAATGACAATTAAGCAGTTTAAACCAAATTATTTAGCGGATTTTTAGAATTGATGCACTAAATGCTGGTTTTAATGAAGCAAAATTACTAGTACTACTATTATATTACAGTGTAAATGGGTTTTCTTTTGTATTACGTAGACTTTAACTTTAGTGCAGCACAGATTAGGGAACGAAGATGCAGAAAGAACTGAAGGATGTTTGATGTGCTTTTTTTTTTTTTTTTTTAAATGCTTGGAAATATTGCAACATGGGTGGCAAATGTTATCAAGGTTTAAAGGAAAGAGCAAAGGGTGAGTTTTCAAAATAGCTTATTTACTGTCATTGATGGTAGTTGATATGCTTTTCCTCTGTTTATTTTGTTGGCATAAATGCACGCACACTCGTATTTGGGCAGTGAGATTTAACAAAATGATTGGAAAATAGACAAGGCAACAGGTCAGTTTTATTTTGACTTGATATTATTGAGGATGTGAGTAAACTTGAAAAAAATGAAAATTTGCTGAAAATGTACTCACCCTCAGGCCATCCAAGATGTAGATGAGTTTCTTTCTTAATCAGATTCGGAGAAATTTAGCATTTCATCACTTGCTCAGCTATGGATGCTCTGCAGTGAATGGGTGCCGTCAGAATGAGAGTCCAAACAGCTGATAAAAACATCACAATAATCCACAAGTAATCCACACCACTCCAGTCCATCAGTTAACATCTTGTGAAGTGAAAAACTGTGTGTTTGTAAAAAAATTAATTCAAAATTAAGACATTTTTACTTTAAACTGTTGCTTCCAGTCGTCTTCTCTGAATCAGGAGAGAAATTTGCACAGATCAAGCGCTGTTTATAAGCTATAACAGTCCAAAACAGTTTAAAATAAATGTGATGTTTTTATCAGCTGTTTGGACTCATTCTGACGGCACCCATTCACTGCAGAGCGTCCATTGGTGAGCAAGTAATGTAATGCTTCATTTCTCTAAGTCTATTCCCGTGCAAAAACAAACTCATCTACATCTTGGATGATTTGAGTATGAGGACATTCAAAAATGTAATTTTTGTGTGAACTATTCCTTTTAGGCTGCTGTTGAAAGAATGTGAGGTTGTTCAAAAACCAAAGACATCTTTTTTTTTCTCACCTTTTAGACTGAGATATGCACATCAGCGTTTGAGTAGATAATCTGTTTATACTAAAGATTATTGCATTAACTGAGGATGATGCGAGATGTCTCAGTTCTCTAGCATATCCTCCTCCACTAAATACCCAGGAAATGGCCCTTGATGATTTTGACTTTCACTCATCACTTTCTGTTCCCCTATAAACACCATAAGAAAGAGGAAGTGACCTTTTAACAGATATGAAGATATGAATCACTCTATTGACTTAAATGGCATCATGGTTGAAGCTATGGTGAACGCCTCAGGATTTGTAGAGAATGTGTTACAGGGTTTGAAAACCGCTTAGCTTTGAATATGTTTGAACAGTTACAAATTTTAGTTTCTTTGCTTATGCAATGAAGCTCTGCTTTTAAAAGAAAGTTTGTTATTTCAATCCTCCGTTGTTGTAGTTGTTATCTTCCAAGGATTGTGCAACTACACCTACCTGACTATTGGCGTCTTTATATTTTCAAAAGCATTTGTTGATAGATTTTGAAAAATGAGTATAGTCTGACGTTTTTACATGTTTTGCTTTGCACCTGTTTGAGAAATAGCAGTAGCTGAAGTTTGTTTGTTTGAAGAGCAGGTGTGGTGATGATGTCTTATTCCTCACAGTAATGGGGCAGGTGAGTCAGTCCTCTCACGGCGCTCTGACAGTTAGGTGTTTGTATATATTATGCCATCATGCTTTCATGTTTTGGAAGAAGTGCCCTTGTACATAAAAGCGTTGACCCTACAGCTGAGTCTGTAACTGACTCATAAAGCCTTATATGAAGCTGAAACTTTAGAATATGTGTTCACTTTTTTTTAAACAGACTAGTGACATTTCTGTCATCTGAGTCTTAGGACCCAAATCTCCAGATGGTTGAAGAAACCATGGTAAAACCTCAGAGATTACTTTTGAACAGAGACAAAATAACATTGCATTTAGAATTTTTTTAAACTTTTTGAATGAGTTAATACAGGGGTCTCCAACCTTTTTTACACCACGGACTGGTTACGTTTGTAAAATATTATCGCGGACCGGTATAGTATT
>NW_015666542.1:79394-84229 GCF_001515625.1 Sinocyclocheilus rhinocerous
TATATTAGGCTATTATATAGTATTATAATAGCATTATATAGTGGTTCAATGCATTATATTGTTTTTTCTTTAGTCACAGATCGGACAATTTTTTCGGATAAGCTAGAAAAAAAAATTTAAAGCACAGAGAATGACAATGCTGTGAAGGGTTTTTGACATAGGCTAATTTGTATACACAACTGTATTTCCGTGCTGTCTGAAACACGTCTCTATGCTTGTGCGCGCTTTGATTGTGTGCGAGAACAGCACGTGAGTAACGAATTGAGCTCTTTTTCGTTTCTTCTACTTGTGGTTTAAAATTGCTTGAACGTGTAAATTGGCAAATTAATCTGCGAATCACTCACATGCCGAACGGTAGGGTCTCATCCATACGTATTATGGATCAACTGCGATCCGTTTTAACTCCTAATTAGGGTTGGGTATCGTTTGGGTTTTTTACGATACTGGTGCCAAAACGGTACCTGAACCGATACTTTAAAAAAAATAAAAAATAGCCAAAATAGGATGGATTGGCCATTATTGAGCGCTAATAAACACATTTAATGTCCGTTTCATTCATACTGGACGCCAGAGGGCGCCCTCGCACAGAAACTCCACATCACAGAAGTAATAGGACTCAGGAAATCCCTATACGTTTTGCTAATATGGACAAAGGCATTGCTATTGCTGTAACTGAGTAAACAGAACAGTTCGGACATTGCAGTGCATCAGAGGTAAAAAACGATATAAATACTGTTCAGTTTCTTGCACAGACCGATCGTTTCGTGTCTTTACACATCAATGTATCGTCACGAGCCGCAGGGTTTAATTTGGTTTTGTTTGTGTATGTTTTTTTGACTCTCAAAGCCATGATTCCCATTCACTTCCATTATATGACTGACAGACTTCAACAGTTTGAGTTAAAAATCTTCATTTGTGTTCTACTGAAGAAACACAGTCACCTACATCTTGGATGCCGGGGGTAAGCAGATAAACATCAATTTATTTTAATTTCAGTTGATAGCAGACATCCTGAAATATAAATAAGAGTTTTTGTGATACCCTCTTCTTTGAATGCTCTGTTTCTATATGTTCTTTGTTGTTAGAGCTTATACAGCTCAGTGTACAGAAACATGTTTCTGCGTAATCCTCTGCCAGCTTCACGTCCCCAGGGTAATTCCATTTGTCAGTCGTCATCTTTTGGTGGAAACATGAAAGAATATTTCCACAAGTGTTTGTTTTAAGCACCATTTGAGTGAATTTTGCTAATTATCCATTCTCTCTGTATTTGTTTCCGTTTTGTTTTTTTGACTGAATTTATGCAATCATTTGTTCAAGAATTACCAAGCCCACGTGGAAATTTTCGCAAAGAGTTCTGTAGAAAGCTTTGCAGATTTCAGTAGAATTTGAGTACAAATCTATGAAGTCCTTCATTTGCTTTTATAAATGTTGTGTGCATGCACTTTTTGCAATTGTACACTTTTTTTGGACCTCACTTTACAAGCTCTACTTATTTAAAAAAAAAAAAAGAGATGATTTAATTATTAAATATTTAAAAATATTTTAATTGCTAAATTGCTCCAAATTGCCTAAATTACGTTCATGTACCAGTTGGAGTGTAGCACACTTAGCTCCATTTAACACATTTTGTTTCATAATGAATTTATTCCACAGATTCTCCCCACAAACTACCTTTTTTGTAACTAAATGGTGTATTAATTATGAGGTTTGACCTTCTGTGTTTTCTAAACAAATACCATTTCTATCACAACTTCTGTTGGGTTAGAGACAGCTATTTTGTAGCTGTAAATGTTAAATTATTCAGTATTGTATTCTAGGCCAACGTTTGGACCAAGACCACATTTGAACATTTGGAATAATTGTGTGTGTGTGTTTAAGATGCTTTAAATTTATAATTAGCTAATTTGCTTTTTTATTATTATTATTATTATGGAAACAAGAAGTCACGGCAATTCTGTGGAAGCCCATTTCTGCCACTGAATAAAAAATAAAAAAGGGTAATTGCAACTTTTTATCTCACAATTCTGACTTTTTCTCACAAATGCATTTTTTTATATTGCAGTTCTGACTTCTTTTTTTTTTCTCGCAATTGTGAGTTTATTCTGGGAATTATGAGATCTGATCTTGCAATTGGGAGCTATAAATTCAGAAGTGTGGGATATAAACTCACAATTGTGTGTTGTGAAGTCAGAGCTGCAAGATATAAACTCGCAATTCCGACTTTCATCAGAATTGCCTGATTTAAACCTACAATTCTGAGAAAAGAATTCAAAATTGTGAGGAAAAAAATCTGAATTGTGATACAAAAACTCACAGTAACCGTTTTTATTTTTTATTCAGTGGCAGAAATGAGCTTGCACACAATTCCAGTGAAGCCAGATAAAAAAACTAAAAAAAAACTATAATAAGTGAGTCAAGTCATTGCTGGTCAAAGGATAATGGCCACTTTGTAACATTCACTGTGTTGCATGATCAACCAAAGAAAATCGAATTAATCTCCTTTTAGTTAAGCTGTATAAACTTGGCTGTAAATCAATGTGATCGTTTGTGTAGGGGATCTGTGTCTCACACTCAATGGCTGTTCTGACTTTTCCTGTTTGGCATATATTCACTCTGAACTTTGAATACTTCAGGCCTGTAGCTTGGGCCTCAGTCGCCAGAGCTGTTTCACACCCTGAGCCTTTTCACTCTTAGATATGAATGACCATTCAACTGTGTCTTGAAAGCCCTTAAGGCATCACAGCAGATTTGTTTTGGTCTTTCCTTCTAAAACTTTGACATTATATTACCTTATTTATCTCTCTCTCTTTTTCTTTCTTTTATCCGCAAGGAATCCCTCCACGGCTTTCTATCAGGCCTTCCCAAACGGCAGGTCAAAGGCCATCAGTGATGGGTATAATCACTGTGTGTGTATTACGTTGCACTCTTGGCAGCCGTGAGTGTGCATGGAGTGAGCATGGCATTTGTGGAAGTGTTTCAGGTCTAAGTGTCTAACATCCGTAACTCTTACATATGGACCCTTTTCACAGGCTGATGATGCATTCACACAGTTATTAGCATTGTAAATCGTTTGTAAAATCATGGAATCACGGTTGTGCTTTCTTTTTTTTCTTTTTTTCTTCTTTTTTCACAAATATAGTCACCACAGTAGTTTACTCAGCTATGACTACTTCTTCTGAGAACTCTGGAAATGTGAAAAGGGTCCATTGTTGGCACTTTTGGCTTGGGCATCTCATACACATGAGAAAGCGCTGACTGAGAAGATGTGTTTGAAGGGTGTTGATAGACCCAGGTCAGTTAGACTGGAGTTACTTACACAGAACAACCTCCTGGACATCAACCAATCTGGCTTCGGAAGTGGACATTCGACTGAGACTGCCTTGCTTTCAGTTGTTGAAGCCCTAAGACTGGCAAGAGCTTGTCATTTGCACTTATATATTGTTGCTCTTTTGTTAGTTTTGACTGCTTTTATTGTCCACATTTGTAAGTCGCTTTGGATAAAAGCGTCTGCTAAATGACTAAATATAAATATATATACTTCATTGGTCAATGGATGCCTTGGTCAGAGTGTGTTGCAGCAAATGTTTACTCAGTTATTGGATGCATGATGGTACATCCACAGTAGAAACTATTTCAGTACTCTTTTTTCGCATTATCGATACACCGATACCAGCTGCGCTTTCTCGCTCGCTCATCTCTCTGATAGCCACACACACCAGAGTAATGAGAGCATTTAACCTGTTGACCAACAAAATACACATTTAATAACATTTTTACTGCAAACTGACTAAATAATATCAGTCGAGTGTTTGAAATAACTTCCTTTTGTCATCTGATGTGGCTTCTTTTTATTCAGTTGCAGCGATAGCTGTAAGCCTTTGTCTATGTTAGTGATTTTCTGGATCGCCAGAAGTAATATTATTATTGTAAGGCATATGTGGACGAGGGCGCCTCCCGGCTTACAGTATGAATGAAGCAAACATTACATGTATTTATAGCACACAGTAATGCTCACACCAGCCTATTTTGGGTAAAAATGTGAAAAATAACACTTTTCTCTGAAGAAATTTGAAGCAAACATGAAAATCCATAAGGTTTTCTCCAGTGTTTTGCCAGTATTCATTAATGTAATAATATATCTCATTTAGGGCCCAATGTAATCTGTTTTATCCCCAGTATCATTTTTTTTTCCGTTTTAATTTTTCTGGACTCCATTTTAATGGTTAAATTAAGATTTATACAATTTAACATCAATTTATTAAAAGTTTAACGAAAGTTACATTGTTAGGTACAGTGACCGGGAGGAGACATGTTCGGTTCACTTAATTTTGTTGTGGCCACGACATATTAACTCGTGGGAATGTCATATTAACTCCTGGGAACGTGATAATATGTCGTGGCCTTAAAATGCTATGTAGAGACATAGCATATAGATAAAACATGTTTCAAGTTTCAAGTTTAATTTACTTATATAGCACCATTAAAACAGCGGCAGCTGACCAATGTGCTTTACAGCATCAGATAAAATAAATACAAGCAAAACAATAAAAAAAAAAATCACAGATAAAATCAGAGACAAATTATCAACAGGATATCAAAAGAAAATCAGAACAACAACAGAAGTCGAATAAAAAAAATTAATTATCAAGGGACATTAAAAGCAATGGAAAAATAATGAGTTTTAAGCAAAGATTTAAAAATCTGTATTGTAGGAGCAGATCTAATATGAACTGGTAAACTGTTCCAGAGTTTAGGACCCGCAACAGCAAAGGCACGTTCACCTCTTTATTTAAGTCTGGCTCTGGGAACATTGAGCAATCTATGACTACCGGATC
>NW_015666542.1:85595-100438 GCF_001515625.1 Sinocyclocheilus rhinocerous
TTTAAGTCTGGCTCTGGGAACATTGAGCAATCTATGACTACCGGATCGAAGAGCTCGAGAAGGGATATGTGGAGATCGAAGCTCAGATAGATATGAGGGGGCTAAGTTGTTTAGGGACTTAAAAACAAAAACTAGGGTTTTGAACTCCACTCTAAACCGGACAGGCAGCCAATGCAATGATGCTAACGCAGGTGTAATGTGAATGGATTTACAGAGGCCCAATAAAAGTCTTGCTGATGCATTTTGAACCAACTGGAGATGGGCCAGGGAAGTAGTGTTCATTCCACAATAAACCTCCAAGAATTCTTGCTAAGTTGTCTCATTAAAATGTGTAATTTGTAGAACTTTTCTCTATGAACAAAATGTCCATTAGAGGTGTTTTTAATGTGGTTTTGCATGAGTACATTGAGTACTAGTTTACTTAAACCTCAGAGGCACAAATTGACATTTGATTATGATTGAAAATTCAGTAGTTCTTGAACAAAGGGAGGGTAGTCCTGACAGTGAGCCAGAAGGATTTTACATTACTGTGTGACTCATAACTCTGGTGGGAAGGATGGTATTCACTTCAAGAGCAGATTTCTGATATTTGCTACATGTTTGCTCCTGTCCCCACTGAAGCACAGTGTTGACAGCCATCAAAGTCTAACCGTGATGATATAAAAACATGAATTACTCTTTCAAAATCTTGAAAAGAGAGAAAAGATTTCATTTTGGAAAGAAGGCGGAGATGAAAAACACAGGATCTAACCACTGAGTTTACTTGTTTGTCTAGTTTCAGCTCATTATCAAGCAAAACGCTTGTTAACAAGAGTTTTGGCTTGAAATGTGACATGGTGATCATTAACAAACTTTGTGAGAATGCCACTAGGGGGACCAAAGAATATCATTTCCATTTTCTTTTTCGTTTAGATTACGAAAATTTGATGACATCCAGATTTTTATGTCGTCCATACACTCCATTAGAGGGCCCAGGGAGATGTTAACTGAGCGTTTAAGGGGCAAATAAATCTGGGTGTCATCGGCATAGCAATGAAAAGATACACCATGCTTTCGGAAAATAGAGCCCAATGGGAGCATATATAAAGAAAAAAGGGTAGGAGCTAGTATAGATCCCTGCGGGACCCCACATGGGAGATTGGCAGCTGATGACATGAGGTTGCCAAGGCAAACAGAGAATCTCCTGTCCTTCAAATAGGAACTAAACCAGCTTAAAACTGTTTCCGTCATGCCCATTTTTATTGAAATTAAACACTTCATTTAATATTTGTAGGACTATATTTTTATATTTATTGTTATATATGATTATTTCCCCTTTCAATTCGTGTATCGCTTTACCTAATTAACGTTCTGTATAAGGTTAATTATGCTAGTATTTGCTACCATATATTTAGCAAATACTGTAAACGCCTGACAGTTATGATTGTATTTATGCCCGTGTGTGATGATAAATGAGCGTGTTGTGTTTTCATTTACAAATAGTAGTTCTTGAACAAAGGGAGGGTTGTACTGACAGTGAGCCAGAAGGATTTTACATTACTGTGTGACTCATAACTCTGGTGGGAAGGATGGTATTCATGTCAAGAGCAGATTTCTGATATTTGCTACATGTTCGCTCCTGTCCCCACTGAAGCACAATGTTGACAGCCATCAAACCATCGCCCTGAAAGGGCCTTTTTTTTTGATCACATGCATTTTAAGCACGTCTTGAGACTGATTTCTTGTGCTGTGACTCACAATCGAATGCCTGCAGATTTTGATAATTTGATCTGATTGAAATGATGAACTGTAGTAAATTTCAGATTAACATTTTATATTCAGAACCATAAAACAATTTAACAGCAATTTTGCATGAGAATGATTGTCATAGATCATTAGGACAGTTGCATGTTTAATGCTTATTCATAGTCTGAACCTCTCTGAGAGTATTTGTGACAGGCATCGATGCAGATACGGAAACTTGTGCTTCTTATTTGACTATTTATCCCACTCTTTTATCTCCATCCAAAGGCTCCAGGGCTTTTAGTTACAGGCAGATTTCCATGGAAATACTTTAGTTTGACAATATTTGCATGTCTTTTTTATCCCTGTTTGTTTGTATTAAGTGCAAATGCATTGACTTTTTTGTAGAATTAATTTGTTTGAGAACTGAGAAAGACCGTTCCATTAATAGGCGCGGCGTCGTGGTCACATAACCACTTCGGGAGTGCATTATTTCTTTAATAATTTTAACGGCCTGGAGACACAATCACACATCAATTGTTCAGATGATTTGTTTCAAGACATTTGACATGTTTCCGTCCTGAAATCTCGTGGTGTTGAACTAGCTCATTTTTTATGCACCTCATCCCAAACCTTCCATTGCAAATTCCAAAACGTCATTTTAGAGCTAATAACGGAGGCTTGAGCCATTGATATGCAGGCTAATGCAGTTATTAATGCAGTCTAACGCAGTACTATAGTATTTATAATTATAGTCTGTTGATTAGCTGAAATAAAATTAAATGTTAAATTCAACCTTTAAACTGCATAAAATTCCAGTCAGCATAATCAAAGCTTTATTGGCATGTCGGGCATATACAGTAGGCTATTATTTACAAAACTAGAGCCTGACCGATATGGGTTTTTTGGGCCCGATGCCGATATGTTACCGATATTAGGGAGTAAAAAAAGTCTGATATCGATATATCAGCCGATATTCTTTGTGTATTTTATAGTACAGTACCAGTCAAAAGTTTGGGGACACTTCCCATTCGTGTGTCCAAACTTTTGACTGGTACTGTATATAGAATACAGAATATACATGTATTAATGCAGTCTAATGCGGTTATTAGAGAGAGAGAGGGAAAGAGAGCGATTAAGCGCGTGTGAATACGTGTATCTGTGCGTCTCTCAGCAGCGTTCAGCAGCAGCGTCTTACTAATAGCGAATCTTTAAGTTAAACTGCTTCAAGAACCTCGCAACTGAGAAATGTCATGTAGCTTTTCAGCTGCGAAACTATTTTATTGATAAACTTTTGTCAGCGCTGACCCGCGAATTTCTGTTCGCGTCTCCGCGTGTGTGCGCGACTGCGTGTCTGTACTGTGTGTGCGTCTGTGAGAGAGACTGGGAGAATGAAAGCGTGATTTCCGTAGCCTACATAAAAAAGGTGGAAGACATGGAAATAGTTTGTCATTTTTTACCCTATTGTTTGTTATATATATTTTGTAATATAATATATATTTATAAATTATATTATTTATTTATTCTGGTGTTTTGGTTCTTTTACTGTTGTAGATACAGCTTTTTCCCGTTTAAATTTTTCTGGACTCCTATTTAATGGTTAAATTAAATTTTATTAATCAAAAAGCATGTCTAATTAATTAAAATCATGAAACTTAAACCGTTTAACATCAATTTATTACAATTGAACAGAAATGACATGTTTAGGGCCCAAATTTATTTTATTTTTTTTCAACCTTACGTTTTATTGTTACCAAATTCTGTTTTAGCATGTCTAATAATTTGAAAGCATAAAAACAAGTTTCATTTACTATTCATGCAATAGCCTTATGATTTTTTCCCCCTCAGAAATTATGTGTTGTATATTTACGTTTTTAAGGCATAAAACATTAATTTAATTAATGAAAATTAAAAAATTTATTTTTTGGAAAATAAATGGGATTTAATATTACATTTAAAACACTGAAGAAATATTGTATGATTATTCCTTAAAAATAAGGTTTTAATAATTTTAGTAGTAGTAGCAGCCTATTATGTACATTCTACTGAACAATAGTAATATATTTCTGCCGCATCCTCTTTTGGAAGACCAAACAAAGTAGTTTCGCTTTCACAACGAAGCACACAGCGTCTCCACGACATGGCGGCAGTTTCAACAATACTACAGTGAGAATAAAAGTTACGCCTTCTTTCTTTGCGTGAACATTTGGGAGGCGTTATGCAAATCTTCCCAGATCGTGACGTAGGTTTGTTGGGGGCGTGTTAGAACGAGCCGTTTTAGGTAGGCGTGGCTGACTCTTAACTTTTATAAAGAATATCTCTTTGGTTTTGAGACTTTAGTGTTTGCAACTTTACAGATCTTCTTTATGCACCAAGAGCTTGTAACACTCCAAAGATAAAGGAAAAATTGAAATCGCATCATATGACCCCTTTAATATCACCGGAAGCGTCACAAGCGTTTCAGTACGAGTAGTAAACAAAACCGCACATCTGCGCCATTCATTAACATCGAGACACGCAGAATTCATATTTAAATAGTCGTTTCGCGGCTTAATATTCACAAATACTAGTGGGAGTGTGCTCACTTGTGTGTGCGCGCGCGCATCGGGGCGGAATGTTACTACAACCATGTAATGTAGAGACAGAAATTACATGCCCTCGTTTAAATAAGATAAATAACATAAGGCTATTTAGTTTGTTTAATAAAAGAACAAGGTATAGACATGTTCTATAGGAAAGGTAACGTTAAATGACTTTTGTTGTGATCTGGCGCTATAGAGAAAATAAAATTAAAATTAACTTGACCTTCAAGGGGGGCGGGGGTGCTGTTGGGAGGGCGGGCCGCCCCCCCTGATATAATGGCAGGGGAAACACTGAGATATCCCATAGTATAGCAAAAATATTATTTATCTCTTCATTGTGTTTGGGCCCCCCTGGACGAGCGAACATAGGCATGTGCCTAGAATGCCTATGCGTAAATCCGGCCCTGCTGATTCCGTCTGTTACATCTGTGTGTAGCTGTTCCAAAATTATATTTGTATATGTGGCGTATGAATGGTTCACTCAAAAAACCTAATCTTTGGTTGGAGCACAAAGAGATATTTTGCAGAATGTCCAAGCTGCTCTTCTCCACACAAAGTAGACCAGTCAGTTATTCAGTGAAAATTTTTTCTCTCATTGTAACTCAACTCTTCATGGAGCTTGACAGGCCATGGTCTACTTATTTTGTATGGAGAAGAGCAGCTTGGACTATTTCAACATCTCCTTCTCAATTACACAAAAGAAAGTAGTTTAGGCTAATTGGAAATAACCTTGGACCACAAAACCAGTCATAAGGGTCAATTTTTTGAAATTGAGATTTATACATCATCTGAAAGCTGAAATAAATAAGTTTTCCATTGATGTATGGTTTGTTAGGATAGGACAATATTTGGCCGAGATACAACTATATGAAAATCTGGAATCTGAGGGTGCAAAAAAATCTAAATATTGAGAAAATCGTCTTTAAAGTTGTCCAAATGAAGTTCTTAGCAATGCATATTACTAATCAAAAATTAAGTTTGAAATTAAATGTCCACTGAGTGGCGCTAAAATGCGTGTTCAATTCTTGACTGTGGCCATGTTTTTATTACGTAAGTACAGGCACGTATTGCTGCGTTTTTTCATGTTGCTTCAGAATAAAAAAAAAAGTTAATGCTCTATCTTGTTGGAAAATAACAAACACCCTACACCAAACCCAACCCTAAACTTACACAATAGTGTTAACGGAAGCAAAAGTGATATAAAAATGATCAACCGCTGATGCAACCCTGCTATTTTAACTTCCTTATACGTTGGTTTGAGCTGTTTTGTCGGACCGTAGTTTCACGGGATTCGTACCGGAGCGCTTCACCTCAGAAGTGCAATGCAAACCTACTGCATTTGAAAACCCATACATATGAAGCTGTATATGTGACGCCAATCAGTTTTCAAATCTCGCAGCATGTGAAAATCATTTTGAAGTCGTAATATAATATTGTGCAAGGAATTGTGTGAAAGTTAGGCTTTCTTAATCAAAACTCTGGACCTGTAAATCATACTTTGTGTGGAAAGGTATAAAAGTTGTTAAAGTTTTACTGCCTCAAGTGTTCATTTCAACTGGACACTGCAGCGGTTTGTACGTATAGATACCTGTACGTTTTTGGGTTTTGCAAAAAGGGAGATAGAGTCACGTATTTCCAATGAGCATGCGTAGAAAAAGTCATACTTGTCTGGAACAATATGAGTAAAAGACAGTATTTTCATTATTGAGCAAACCTGCATGTTTTTGTAAAGATGTCCTCACAAATTCAGATTACAAAATCAGTTGGCTTTCAAGATTAATTGAATTTGGTTAACCTTTTTCTTCACACATGTTCTAGAAAACTGCAACGGCTGGCTAAATCCAGCACAGTGTTAAGCCCTTGGAAATCAGAGTTCAAATAGGGGTTGTGTAATGGATTCCTTTGTTTTGGATTAGAATTTAGAATTTCAGAATTTAGAATGAAGAAAGCAGCAGAGCAAAGATTGTGAGCTAGCAAGGATTGCCATTGATTCTAGGCCAGCTAGTTCACAGTAGTTCACAACCTGCTTATCCGACACTTAAAGTTCAATTGTGTGGTTACATCTGCAAATAGACTTTAACATGTGTTATGTAGTGAAAATTAAAAATATATACTGCAAATATCTGCAAATAGCCCACATTAATTCAACTTGGATGAATGTTTTGAGTGATTTTACTTAAGATAGTGTCATATCATTTTAGATGTGTAGCTTTAGGACCAAAGTCAAATCAGTGTTTTTAGAAGTTGATTTGACCGAAAAATTACTTAAGAGCACCTCCCATGGGTGCCATGTTCTTGTAATTAAGTAGCATTTTGACACTGGGCATTTACCACTTGACTTTTGCCATTTGCAGTGTTGACTGGCTAAGTGTGCGGGTTGTTGGAAAATGATTCAATATTAGATTGATTCATTAAAGTGTTTTCAAAGTGTAGACTGAGACTCATCAGCATTTCCATCCTCATTTTCTCTGTAAAACAATGAATGCTTGCAGATTTAAATAAGCCTTTTAACTCAGCTATAGCATGCATTCTGCTAAACAGCAGGAGGCGCCTGTTGGAGTGCGTGTGGACGGAGGTGGTAACACCGGGTGATCCGCATGAATCACAGGGGCCCACATGACTCCCACCAGCGGTAGGAGGTCATTGATTCTAGATCAGCTGTGTGCAGACCAAAAACATTATGCAACAGCTCAACAAATCAATTAACAGCATCTCTCAAGACTCTGGACTTGTTTACAACAAATGGGTGTTGAGGATGAATCACTCATGACTCTGATTTGAAGCCGAAGGAACTACATGAACTTGAAGATACCCTCTGAAAGACATTTTAAACCCATTCACACTGAACAAGTTTTTGCATTTTTCTTTATTATGTAATCATGCTTTAAATCGAATTGCTTGACCGTTGCATGTGCGTATTTCGCAGCATCTCGCGCATGATGTGGCATTCTGAAAACGCTACTCAGTTTTTACTAGTGATGCACCAAAATTTCGCCAGCTGAAAACAGGTTTCAGATGAAAACTTTGCCTGCAACAGCTAAACATGTCAGCTGTGTAGAAGGTAGAGCTGGTTGATATCTATTTTTTTAAACAATCTTCATTTTGATGAACTGAGATATTTTATTCTGTGTAGGGTTGTGACGGTGAGGAAATTTTCCCACCGGTTAATCGATGTGTGACAACACCGGTAATACCGGTATCACCGCGGGGTTTTCCTAATGTAAATTTTTGCAATAATGTCTTGTAGGGGTTGAACGACTTCAGATTTTTTTAAGTCGACATTTATGTGATGAAAGTCGAGTCGACGTCGACTAGTCGCTGCCCACATGGCTATTGCTCCTATAACAGCTCATTTTTATCAGTTCTTTTGTCTTTGGGTCGTTATATTTCTCACAGATTTCTTCTCATTCTAAATCAGATACAGATAAAGTAGCACAGTAAAGATTACCTTTATATGAACGCATTAGTGAGAGCGATTGTGTGTGAGTTCATTCTACCTGAAGAAATCATATTGAGAAATCATAGAACAGTGTTGACTACATTTTCATGCTTCTGAATGAATTCTGTAGCGTGAATGTGGACTTCAAATATTTCTTACCTTGTTGCGCCCTCTATAGGACCAGCGACTAGTCGACGCCAAGCTTAAACTGTCACGCAATTCTTTCTCGAGTCGATTCTGAGCTTAGTTTTGAACAGCAGATGGCGCTGCATGCTTCAGTAATAGCCGTACTCTGCTTGTTTCCAAACCCTTACACACACTTGCACCTAAAATAATCATTCATAAAATTCGAAAAGGTTGAAGCGAATTACAAGGGTGTTCACAGTGGGCTGTGTTTACATTAATCTCGCGTTATAAAAGCATTCTGAGTCGAGGTGAAATTACATGATTCAGTCGAACGCACAAGCGCTCATCTTCATGAGCGTTTGAGTGTGCGGATAAAAACTAGATTAGAGCACCATCTGCTGTTAAAATCTAAGCTCAGAATCGATTCCAGAAAGAATGGCGATGCACGAATCGATTCTGCATCGATTTATCATCACAGCCCTAGTGCTACCCCTAATGTCTTGAAGAATGCAAATGAATCTCAAGTTCCAAAATGATAAAAAGTAATACCACAAAACTACCATACAAGTAGAACTAGTGCACCATGAATTCACATAACTTTATTAGACCAAAAGTCGGCGTTATTCACTGAAATTATTGACTTTCATCTTGGTTTTCTTTGGCGTGTTCATGAGCTAAGTAGATAGGTCCCCGATTTGTGAACAAATCATTGTTTTGAGTCAAATCTTTTGGTGACTCAGTTGGTCTAGTTAGTAAATCAGATCCATTTTTGAGTTATATTCACTGGCTCTTGTCGCCGCCGATAGCCTTGTGGGCAGTGTGCCGACATTCAGCGCCGTTGCGCTATGGGTGTCCCGAGTTCGAACCCTGACTCGAGGACCTTTCCCGATCCTGCCCCCCTATCTCTCCCACTTCGCTTCCTGTGAGCTCAGATCTGTCCTTTCATAATAAAGGCAAAAATAAATAATTCACTGGCTCGATTATCAATTGGTTAGTTGCACAAAGCTGTCATATGACTTCAGAAATCATATGGACTACTTTAAGTGTTTTTGTTCTTGTTGCGATTTAACAGCGTAAGTCCTTGTTCGTTGTAATTGCATGGGAAAAAGCGACCAGGATATTCAAAATGTCATCTTTTGTGTTTCTCAGAGGAAAGTCAAGTCATACATGTTTAAAGCGACAGAGTCCAGTATCTCTTCATTTGTCATTGTATTACCCTGCAAAGAGAACTTTTGAGAACAGTCAACATTAAATGCATTTTAGAGTTGTTATCCAAAGGTTTTTTAAAATGTGCAGTTTTATAGTGTTTCACCATGTTACTCACCATGAAAATGGCCAAGGCATGGCGTTAAAACACCAGCCAACTTAACCATGCGGAAACATTTTTTAAAACTTGTTTGCACTTAAGATGGAAATATCACGTTTTCAGATATAGCCAAAATACCCTCAGAGTTCAAAATATTTTTTGTACGTGTTCCTCTCCACGTCTATCAATTTTACTAATACCAGGTTCTTTTCTTAAGAAATGAGTTTCCCCATTTGTGGGCAAGTATCAGTTGGAATAGACTGGAATTCAAGTGTGTGTGTTTTGCTAGTCACGATGCAACATGCAGATAGATTTGACGTCATACGCATAAACCATACTGTGTGGTTGTTGAGAATGGGGTAATAAGATTTTGTCATGTCAACTGATATTGACAAAACTTGCAAGAACTACATGATTCATTCATAGGCTCATCAATACTAAACCTCCAGTAAATGACTGATTAGTGAATTCAGCATTTTGATTTAACAAAAATGTGCAAACTAACTTTTAAAGGGGTCATATGATGCGATTTCAAGTTTTCCTTTCTCTTTGGAGTGTTACAAGCTGATTGTGCATAGATAAGATCCCTGAAGTTGCAAAGACTAAAGTCTCAAAACCAAAGAGATATTCTTTATCAAAGTTAAGACTCTGCCACGCCCCCCTAAAACGGCTCGTTCTAACACACCCCACATATCTACCTCACTATGTGAAAATATTTGCTTAATGCCGCCCAAATGTGCACGCAAAGAAAGAAGGCATGGTTTCAGTAACCGCAGTTAGTGTTGAAGCAACATGTCAGGGAGACGCTGTGTTTCTAGGCGAAAGCAAAAGCACTATATTTGGCCTTCCGAAAGTAGATGCATTAAGATTACTTACAACAGAACAGCAATGCATTTTATGGACGACCGTTTCATGAACCTAGGAGAGGAGGTAATTCTGACTTTGCTATGACAATCTGGCACTTCTGAATCAGCTACTGTTTTGTTATTAGTTTAAGTATTTGCTATTGACTGTTCAAATGCGGAGTTTTGCGCATCGTGCGTGCGTGCGCGTGACAGAGTGAGAGAGAGATCACAGTGGAGGCAGCTGTCTTAACCGTGGCTTGTGTACTGCAAACACATACCAGCTTCATCACTGTGTCTGTCACGCGACTCTGTTCCCCTTTCGGGCTCTGTCTTTACATTTATTTTGAAAGATGAAGCTCGCGATTATGGTAAGGGGCGTTACATTTCCGACGAGTGCTTGCGGTGTTCGGCCAATCACAATGCACTGGGTCAGCTGGCCAATCAGAGCAGACTGCGCTTGTCGGAAGGAGGGACTTTGTAGAAAACGAAGCGTTTGAGAGAGGCGGGGCATAGAGGACCTACAATAATGTACAGTATTTGAAAAATAATGTGTTTTTTTAACATTAAAGCATGTCAACATATTCTGTTACACCAAATACACAAAATAATGATCTTTAAAAAAAGCATCATATGACCCCTTTAAAAAAGAAAAAAAGTACATGATGCACAAGAAACACGTTACAGGTTGTTTCTTTAACTTTGAAAATTACACCTGCTTTGCAAGTGTAGTGACTATTTAAAGTTGCATTCATGTATTCTTTCATATACAGCCAACAATACATTGTATGGGTCAAAATTATCGATTTTTCTTTTATGCCAAAAATCATTAGGATATTAAGTAAAGATCATGTTTCATGAAGATATTTTGTAATTTTCCTACCGTAAATATATCACAACTTAATTTTTGATTAGTAATATGCATTGCTAAGAACTTCATTTGGACAACTTTAAAGGCGATTTTCTCAATATTTAGATTTTTTTGCACCCTCAGATTCAAAATTTTCAAATAGTTGTATCTCGTCCAATTATTGTCCTATCCTAACAAACCATACATCAATGGAAAACTTATTTATTCAGCTTTCAGCTGATGTATAAATCTCAATTTCGTAAAATTGACCCGTATAACTGGTTTTGTGCTCCAGGGTCACATTTTTATTTTTCCATGGCACACTCTTGTTGATATTCACTTTATTGAAAGATAAGAATCTTATTTCCAAGTTAAGGAACTGCCTTTTCTGCCAAGAGTTAGTGGGATATCAGTGAATTTAACTGAATTTTGATCAAGATATATATATTTTTTTAAATAGTTTCCTGCGAATTCTGGATCCTGTGGAAATGGTGCCCCAAGAATCGTAGAAAGTGTAGGAATTGTTTCCTAAAGGTCATATTTAGGCAAACAGTTTTGAATTCAGCGGTCAGTTGGTGTATATATAGACTAGCATGCACTATTCTGATGCAACTATTTGACGACAAGCAGGTGTTGCCACCAGTTTAGAGCAGATGCAGTGGACACCAGGGACAACTTGATCCATTTGGGTTTAATTGCAGCTTTCACACCTTTTTGACTCGGTCTAATTTAAGAGACATCTGAGAGGAGTGCAGAAGTGACTGCTTTTTCATGCTAATACATTCATGAAATAGTTTTACACATGAATGTATCTGATAATGGAAGATTCTTGTAGTCTAGGATAAGTCTGTTCATTTTGACAGCACTTTTTTTTTTCAGATTTAGTTTAGCGCCTGAAGGAATGCGTTAGTTGCGCAGGTTGTGAAATTTAAGGACACTTGATGCGGTTTGGGAGACCTATGATCTGCAGTGGCATGTGTCGGTTTGCATGTACACGTCTGTTTGACGTGCCTGCGATCCAGTTCACGATCCCTGGTAAGGACGACAGAGAACAAGATCTAGAAAGCACACGCATCCTAGAAAAAAAGCTTAAGCTTGTTTTTGTGACCACCGAGTACCCAAAATTAAATTGGAGGCTGGTGACTTCTTTGCGGTCATCGTCCTTGAATGCACTACCTAACGCATTTCTTATTGAAAAACACTCAAGTAATGACCTTTTTTGTGTGTTGAATACATTTTTGTATTCGTTTAGGGACTAATTCTAATATAAAGAGTTTAAAATTCAAGGAATGCTTTTTTGTTCACTTTTAACCAATTTATAATTGATTTCAGGTTTGTGCATGTTAAGTATTTGCATAATTAGTCAAAGCGGATCTGCCTTTCCATTGTAAATAATAGCTAGCTATATATATATATATACAGTGGGTACGGAAAGTATTCAGACCCTTTAGATGAAAATTTCAGATAGCACTTAGAGGCTTTTGCATCTGAACTCTTCATATACACTACCAGTCAAAAATTTTGAATAATTAAGGGTTATGTATTTATTTGTTGATCCAAGAAGTCTCTTCTGCTTACCGAGGCTGCATTTGTTTGTTCAGAAATATACTAAAGCAGTAATACTGTGAGATATTATTACAATTTAAAATAACGGTTTTATTTAAAAAAATTTTTTTAAATGTAACTTCCAGCATCGTTTAGTGTCACATGAGCCTTCAGAAATCACTCAAATAATGTATTTTCGAAATCTTCCTGACCGTTTCCTAAAATGTTTGCTTTGAAAGCATTAAAAAGTCGTTTGTATGATATAAACTTTAATAAGACAACTCCCAATCACAGACGAGGAAACACGAGCGGCTTGCTGATGCGTGGCCCCGCCTCTCGGGTGATGTCACTCGCCGGCCACGCCCCCTGAGAGCACAGATTGCTTAAATCCTGAAGAGCGCCTCTACTACTAACACACTTGTGTGTCTGAGACTAAACGATTACCAACATGCGCTGCAAGATGAGTTATTGCCTGCCATACTCTCCTGGCTCCTCTCCTGCATATTCTGGGAGGTTGTTATCATGCAGAGCACGATGCAGGTAAACGTTATGAATTTATAACAGGATTGAAACGCGATGCCTTTTATTATTTTCCCGAGATAAACTCTTGAGCGCATTCTGATGTGCTTTGGGTGACTTTTCTGAAAAGACGCTTCGTTTCTTAGTTTTCTTAGTTATGTATCATTGTTGTGAAAACGTTTGTGTTAAATGTGGGTTTATGATGTGACATTATTATGTGAGATTAGTGAATGTTGTGTTGTGTTGCGGAATAAGCCTAAGGACATGTAACGTTACGCAGCGTTTGAGTTCATTAATATGAATGCATCTAAAAACGTGCAGGTTGTACGTTATACTAAAACTCTTCCGCGTGCGCGGTGTTTGTTAAGCGGAGTATAATTATTTATTATCAGTTTATCGATTGTTTTGATGGTAGAAATCTAAGCAGCCGTTCACGCAGCGTTGTTGCGCAACCAAATGACAGAACAGAAAGAGTAAAACTGATCTCGAGGGTCTCGAGGAGGGTTTAAAAAAGATTTACTGCTTTTAACTGGTCATAAAAACGCAGCGTTCATCGCACAACACGCGACGCAACGGCCTGACGCGCGTTTTCATTGATGGTAAGCAAGAACGCGTTCTGTGTGAACGGCCACTCACAGTATTTATTTTCCCTTCTGGCCAAGGTTTTTGTTAATAATTGCTACTTTCACTTGATATTTAGTTCTGTCTATTGGTAGTTTTGTTGTAAATGTTTGTACTTTGCAATAGTTATACCTTCATAACTTAACTGTTTATGCACACATTCTGGATCTATTTCCGTATGCGTAATGGAATATAATATTGGCAGGTTGTTTTGGATGTGGAGTGTGTGCAAGCCTGATTTCTATCTCATCTCGCAGCACTCAACACCTGTATGATTTTATATGATACCTGCTGATAAGCACAACAAGGAAATGTCATCTAAATGTACCATTCTGTGCAGGCATAGTTGGCAGCTAGTTAGTTGGAAGTGTGATTTAACCGATATGATGCAACGAGCCTGACAGGACTTGACAGAAATATTCCTTAGAAGAGATCCCAATGTAAACTCTTCTTTTTTTTTTTTTTTTAAAGCATAGTCTGTTTTCTTTCTGCAGTGCCTCTGGCGCCAGTGTTGTGGCCATTGATAACAAAATAGAGCAAGCTATGGTGAGTATTTACTTTTTTTTTTTTTCTTAAATATGTTAATGCATTTATCAGTGAATTAAAAATAACTGATATTTTACTTAGGGCATAAAGGAAAGAAATGTTAAGTTTATACAACTGTCATGATTTTATTATAAATAAAAACGCATGATCTTTCATTTATATATATATATATGTCTACAAATATAAGAGAAAAAAAACTTTGACCTTTTATGACAAGACAAAGTAATTAAAGTTAATATGGTGCAATTAATAATTCTTGATATTTGTAAACAATACTTTCTGCTTTTTGAAAAATGATTAGGATGTGTCCAACCTTTTACTTTTTATCTATTTATTTTTACTTGATTGTTATACTACATGGCATTTTTGGAGTCATTAAATTGAAACTTTTCTGGAAAAGTTTTTCAAATCCGTATGAAACCAGAATAAATATCAAGAGTACTTTTATAATAACTTGCATTTATCACGAACAGACTCGATGTAATAAATCCCATTGTTTGGAGAAAAGTTCTTCCATTCAAGGAGTTTTTTTTGTAAAAAAAACAACAAAAAAAACACTTTATACCTAAACATGTTATATTACACAAGTGCTGGTAAATTAAACCATATATAATTTTAGAGTTTTAAGCAAAAATAGATCTGATACAATTTTTTCTTGCCATAAAAATAGCCACAGAAGCTGGCATGACACACACACACACACACACACACACACACACACTCTCTCTCTCACACTCACACACAC
>NW_015666542.1:100449-104760 GCF_001515625.1 Sinocyclocheilus rhinocerous
CACACACACACAACAATCTAAGAACTTGCATCTGAAACATTTCATTGACCATCGCTGTGCTCTCCTCTTCAGGATCTTGTGAAAAGCCATTTAATGTACGCTGTGCGCGAGGAAGTGGAGGTCTTGAAGGAGCAGATCAAGGAGCTCTATGAGAGGAACTCGCTTCTGGAGAGGGAGAACGCAGTATTAAAATCTCTGGCCAACACTGATCAGCTGACCCAGCTCAGCTGTCAGCACAACAACCTCGGCAGCACTTCACCCCAACAGACGGCGGTCAACGCCATCCTACAGGAAGGAAGCAAACTCGTGGCCTTGCCCCCGCAACCCAACGTGTCCACAGCGTGAAGACCATAAAAAACATCCAATCTGCAAAGGAGGTTTTGGTTTGCCACTTGCAGAGAGCCATGCTTCGTTATACGTGCTGCTTGGCTTTCCCTGTATTAGACAATCATTTTGGGAGAAGCAAATTTGGCTCCACGATGGGTGCGGTAGCTTTCCGTGGGAATGGGCTGCTGGCAGGCGCGGGCGAATGTGAAAGAGTTCAGTCGAAAAGTGGAGAATTAGCAGGAAGCTAAACTAAACAGATTTAGATCTGGAAACGGAGAGCAACTACCGTGGAAAGCTTGGGAGAGCCTACAGCATGAGTCCTTTCGTCGGTTTAGTTTTACTGTTTGCATATATTTATTAGAGGGCTGCTATTTTCATAATGTAAATGAACAATGTAAGAGAGATCTATTATATATATATATATATATATAAGAAACGTTCTTTTGGTTTCTGAAATGTAAGATACTTGTTTAACAAGGCAATAATGTCCCCATGGCACAGTTCCAACACTAAAAGTGATTCAACAGCATTGCTGATACACAGTCCTGTATAGTTGAGTTGGTTCGGGGTTGAATGTACATGTGTATAGATTGTGAAGTATTAAAGTATAGCCAGGTGTACAGGTGAGCAGCAGTTATCAAGTATTTTTCTTTCGGATTTTATTAAGTGTACTCGCTATACTTTCCGTAAGTACTTAAATTCTGGCTTTTCAATTCGTTTTGTATTTTCAATTCGGGATGGGGGAAGAAGCTGTGAATTAGTTCGTACAATGTATTTGTAACCAAAGAAGAAAAGCTGTGTACATTTGTTTTGTAGCGCACATTTTCTTGTTTGTTTGTTCGCTCGCGCTTTTTTTTTTTTTTTGAACTTCGTCACCTTTTGTTTCTGATTAGCATGTGCTGCATGACCTATCAAGACTATTTTCTTACCTCATGTTTTTTATTCGTCATAATTTAAGCAGTCTGTGAACCATATGTGATTATGGACGGTGAAGGGTGATTTTTGGAGGGAAAAAACCCGGTAACGTTAACAAAACAAAAAAAAAATGAGTCATCTGTTTTCATTTGCATGGTGTTGTAAGACTTGATGTACAAACAAATGTTTATTACTTCGCAGGAAATGTACAAAAATAAATGCCGATTTATATTTCCAGGTGTAGTTTACACTGATAACCTTCAAAGAACGATAAAATAATCATCGTAATGAAATCAAAGCCGCAGAAGTGTTCACAGATGTCATTTATGTATAGGGTATGTTAATTTCTTTTGTGCCTCTATGGATGCAGCAATCTGGATTAATATTTTTTTTGCCCAGTTTGAGCCAAACAGAAATATTGTACAATCACTGTACATCGGTCTGAAATTTTTAGGTTTGCTTGTTTTTCTTTTTCGTTGAAGGAAATGTAGTATACAAGCAAAATGTATTGTACTTGATCACTGAGCCTTTGAGAATATCTTAAAAATACCCTTGTAATGTGCTGTTTTGAAAAGTTTAGTTTTCTGTCAGAAATAAATTACTGTTCCATTGAGAACTAAACCATTTTAAATGTTTTGCTGGTGTCTTGTGCATAACTCACACAACAAACATTAACTGACATGAATTGTTAACTTGTTAAAGATGAGTTTCACACACACTTAGCTAATTAAATATGGACATGCCATATACTTAATTAAAGGTTAATTAAAATGTATACAGACGAAGGATAACTATAACGACAAACATATAGTATTAAAATCATTCTAAATTTAACAATCCACACCACAACTGTAAGGATAATGATATAATTGGAATCACATGTTGTAGCTGTTTAACAATAAAACCATTGACGGCCAATCAGAATCCACCCGACTTTAAAGAGCGCGAGCATTTAAATGTGGAGTAAGCGATTTCTGAGAAACAAACACGCCCAACCCAAAATGACCACGCCCCTATTTTGATAGCCCCGCCCCCACATACACGAACATTCTATGCAACACTAGCACCTCCCCCATCGTGTATGGACACGCCTCCTTATTGGCGATTGGCTACAACAAGTGTGTTTTGGCGCTCGGTCCGATCCACTTTCAAAAGTGGGAAACTCCACTTTCAAAAATGCCTACTGCAGCTTTAAAATGGCAGACGACAAAACTGTAGTGCCTGCTTATAATAAACATAACGTTATTATGTTTTGCTGTGAACGCTAGTATAGTTATGATTCTTGGTGTGAACTGGCCTTAATTTCCATTTTTCCATTCCACTGCGCTACTTTTATTCTCTATGGAAATGTGCTAGATGAACGTTGAGCATTGCGCTCGCGTCCCTTTGCTGCATCTCGCGCACGACGCAGCGTTAAAATAAGTTAAACTTTAAAAGAACGCATCTCGAGGCATTGCGTTTTCCCTCCATTCCACTGCCTCCATCTTGCATTTTTTTCAAAGCAAAGCCACAGAGCGCGTTTGACGTCATTTACAGACACAGCGTTCTAAAAATTCTAAAAACGTTGCACTCAAGTTAAAAGAAGTTTAAAGAAGCACGTCTAGGCCTTGCGTTTTTTTTGTATTCCACTTCCCTACCACTGCAACTGCAGTTTGTAAACGCAAACAAAATAATGTTTGCATTGTACCGCTCCATTATTTTCAACGTAAACACGCGGTAGATGGATGTATGGACGCTTGTCCAGTAAGTTGGAGATTGAGGTCTCTGCAGAGCAAAAGGGTGTTTCTAAATCATGCAATGAAAATGATCCCCCTTACCTGACCCCACCCCTAAACCTATGCGTCACTATGACGTCAGCCAATCAGGTAACATGCTCGAAAACGCCCCTCTGGTTTGGCCACGCCCACTGATCTGGTAACTCCCAGTACTTTCCTGCAGAGATCGGGGGCAAGTTCAAGCTCAAACCGGTGCACAACGTTTTGCTACGGTTTCCGGTTTGAACGACATGTTTCCTGGAAACGGTGTGCAACGGGGTTTGAGATGCGTTTTCTCTTGTTTGGTGGGTGTGTCAAACATGTCAGCCCAATCAGCAGCAACATGTATATAAACCACGCCGTATTAAAGAGACAGCGCGCACAATGTAATTAACATCCAAATAAATTCAAAAGAGCAAGTATATTGTTTGCACATGCTTATTTACATTAAAGGCAAAATAACTGAAATAATAAGAGCACAAGTATAGATCTGGAACTTCTTTAAGTCTGTCTAAATATCATTTAGTAATTGCAATGTCTTCTGGTCCATATCGTTTCCTTAGGAAGGTGTTCTAGACACTGATTAATGTAACATAAAAATACTTTACATATTTATATATTTTACTATTGTATTGTGGAGTGACACTTTTATTTAATAACTTTTTATTTATAGAGTTATTATTTAAATATCTAATTAAATAATCTTGATCTTTTAGTTTTTTTTAGCATTAGGCAGGACATGTGCATCACTGCTGCCATCTACTGGTCATTTCCGTCAATTAGCTCTAAATGCCATCAAATTACAAAAGAAAATATATAAACTTTAATTTAATTACTTTAATTTAGTTTTAACTTCAATTATTTACATTTCTTATTCTTTCTAAAAATGTATTTGTACTACGAAAAGTATCTATTCTATTCTATTCTATTCTATTCTATTCTGGTGTTTACTCTGGTTGCCATAGCAGAATGCAGGCTACCATAAATACCTTCAAAAGCGAAATGGAAGTATGCCGCCCTTGGCTCTAACTGTCAATGCAAGAAGCCTTACAATGTCTTAATTGTCATGTGCCTGTAATAACCTGCCACGACACGCCCGCTGATCTTCTGTCGTTCAGTGACAGTGGAAAACATACGGAAAACATTGTAGTTTAACAGCGCCACCGTGTGGCCACAGCGTGTGAGGTCACACATGAAGCTGAGAACAGTGACGGACGCTTTTCTCATCGCTTAGGACGCTTGTGTTTGTATTTAAATTCAGTTTAGTTTTTTTTTTTTTTTTTTTTTTTTTTTTTAATTTACCTTTAATTTATAA
>NW_015666542.1:104982-108253 GCF_001515625.1 Sinocyclocheilus rhinocerous
ATGTCTTAATTGTCATGTGCCTGTAATACCCTGCCACGACACGCCCGCTGATCTTCTGTCGTTCAGTGACAGTGGAAAACATACGGAAAACATTGTAGTTTAACAGCGCCACCGTGTGGCCACAGCGTGTGAGGTCACACATGAAGCTGAGAACAGTGACGGACGCTTTTCTCATCGCTTAGGACGCTTGTGTTTGTATTTAAATTCAGTTTAGTTTTTTTTTTTTTTTTTTTAATTGTTCATAATTTACCTTTAATTTATAATTAAAATAAATGAAATATAACAAATGAAATATAAAAGTAAATGCAAAATAAATTAAATATACCAAATAAATGAAAACTAAATTATTCATTAATACATTTACATTACATTATCCCAAGCGACAAATGAGGACAATGGAAGCAATCAAAATCAACAAAAGAGCAATGATACGCAAGTGCTAATACTTGCTTCGAATATAATTTACATTTAAATAACAAATTAAATTAAATATAATAAGTGAAATATTAAAATAAATGAAATATACCAAGTAAATAAAAAACTAATTGTTCATTCATATTTAGCTTTAAATGTAATTAATAATTACAATAAATGAGAAATAGTAGGCCTAAAGGAAATATAAAAATAAATGCAAAATAAATAAAACGTACCAAATAAATAAAAAAATTAATTGTTCATGAATGATTCATTTAAAATACAATCCAAATTTCATTAAAACTTAAAATAAACGCAACGAAATAAACAATATAAAAATAAATGCTAAATAAATGAATATACTACCAAATTTTAAAAATAAAAACGAAATAAAAACTTTTCAAATTGTTCATAAATATCTTGTTTTCGAGACAATTCAGATGTAATTTATTATTCAAATAAACGTGATGTAATAAATGAAAAATAAAATAAATTAAATATACCAAATAATAAAAACCAAATTGTTCATAAATATTTTATCTTAAATATAATTTAAATGTAATTAATAATCAAAACTAATGAAATATTAATAATGCAAAATCAATATACAAAAACAACATGAATAAAATATATAAAATAACAACCGTAGCTGGCGGTTTTACTTAATATTACTTAATTACCTAATATTTAATCTAATATATCAATATATTATGGAGACATTAAAGGCAGGGTATGTGATTTTTCAAAAACACTTTAGAAAACTGATTCGTGCCGAATAATGTACTGCATTGCTCTGATACGATACAATCCTACGTTTGACTTTTATTTTGAAAAACAATCCGCTTCCGCTAGTTCAGGAATGCGCATCCGGTTTATCTCTGACTTCACGCTCGTCTGTCTTGTTATGAGGGAGGTGAGGGACGCCCAGTGGAAACACCTTCAGCCTGCCCAGAGCTTTCCTGCGCTTAAACCCGACCTCAACTCTCAATCAAGCCGTTACCTGCACTGGAGATGGACACATCCACGGAGGCGGAGGACGGAGAGCGCAGGTAAATAAAAACACGAGCGTCTACAGCAGACCTGAGCTTGACAGCTAGACTCACAGCTCTAGTTATGCTGCTACATTAAATAGTTTTATCATCTCATACTTTTGTATGTATGTATTTAAGAACGTTTATATGTATATACACTACCCATCTTGTTTGCGAAGACCGTTATCGACTGCAGCTTTCATATCGAGCTAAGTTAGTGCATTTGGGCATCCCTACTACGGTAAAGACTTCGCTAATGAATATTAATTACGTCATGGAACGTTTGCCCTCAAAGCGTCTCATCTGATTGGCCGAACTGTATATGTTATTATGTAAGCAGGAGAATCAGCCAATGGGAGGCTTGGCGCTCACGGAAGCGTTCGGTGGCGTGATTAATATTAATGAGATCCGCCTTCACTATAGTGGGATTTAGCATCGTATGTTCTAGCAGCTTTAGACATGCAGCAAATGACAACAGTCTCGTGACACGCTCGCATTTAGCTGGTAAATAGCAGACGTAAGCGCGAAATTTCATTTTAAAGCTGTTATTTTTGTGTGTTGTTTGCTCCTGCGAGCTGACTAGCATAAAACATCATAACAGAAACTCGTTATTGTGACTCATAACTCCGTTTTATGATCTGCTGAAACATTTAAGAGAAGCACACTTTAGCGTACTAGTATAGTAGCATTAGTATTTATTAAACTTCAAATATTATTGTTTATTATACTTTAAAAATATACATTTAAGTGTAAACTTAATGTAATGTCTTGACCTCAATGGAATGGTTTAGCTCTGGATAGTAACGGATTACATGTAATCTGATTATGTAATCGCATTACAAAAAATAAGTATTACATTATGTTTTAAAATGTTCATAATCAGATTACAGTTACTATTTTATGGATTACATGATTGCATCTTATTCACACAATGGCAGTAAGTTATTCATATTTTATTGATTCACCCCAGTTTTTATTTATTTTTTATTTTTATAATGTTCATGTCTAATAATTACAGAAGTTACTAAACACTGCCGATGCATAGCCGTGAAATACAGCACCTTCATCATATCCAGTGACCTTCACTAATTATTAATATTGAAAGTCTGGACAAAAGTATTTCAAACCTAGACTAAGACTTTGGTCATGTAATGCAAAGTTTTCATCTTTAATAATGTTTGTTCATGTGATGTAGGGCTTCTTGGTGAACCAAACCCGTTTGACCTAAGATATCTACTTAAAATAATCTGAGATATCAGTAATTTAACAACATATTTGCGTGTTCACGGTTCTCTGATGTTGGTGGTCACATTGACAAATTTGAATTCATTTTAGTTTTACTTTTTTTGTATTATTTGTCATTTTAATTTGACATTTTTATATTAGCTGTTCATCAACACCCTATTGTTTTTAACACAAATCCCAGTTTGGGAAACCCTTCTGTCATGTAACCTACGTTTAATGCATTTCATGATATTGATAACAAAAAACTAAATATATTTTTCTTTATTTTATCAATGTGGTATGCAAAAAATCCCTTTCAAGTCTATTTACTATATGAGTTTGGTCAAAAGTAATTTAAAAGTAATCAAAAAATAGTCAGACTACTACATTGCCTAATATGTGTGATCCAGATTATGTCGCTAACTACAATTTTCATCATGTAATTTCTAATCAGTAACAGACTACAATTTATAAGTAATCTACCCACCACTGGATTTAAGCACATATTCATTATTATGTAATATCAAAAATACTAAAAATGCTTTTATCCAAAGCGACTAATGAGGATATATATGTGTGTGTGTGTGTGTGTGTGTGTGTGT
>NW_015666542.1:108883-110146 GCF_001515625.1 Sinocyclocheilus rhinocerous
TATATTTTATTTTATTTTTTCAACATTTTACACTGTAAAAAGTTTAGAAATTTACTGTAAAAAAACTGGCAGATGCGGTTGCCTGAAATTTACCGTAAAAAAATATGGTAACAATATTTTAGGTTTAAGGATTGAACTTAAATTTACCGTAAAAAACACATATAATATTATTAAATATTTAAATTCTCTCTCTCGCTCTCTCTCTCTCTACACGTTTTCACAATATACAGTAATTTACTTACTGTTAACCAAATAACAGGTTTTACCTTAAAAAATTATATTTATATAATTTATAGTGTATATTTAAATATATTTAATATACAAATATAACATATTTTTCTTAAATATATACTGCATGTGTGTGTATTTATATATACATAATAAATATACACAGTACACACACATATATTATGTAAACAAAAACTTATTTTGGATGCGATTAATTAATTGTTTGACAGCACTAATATATTAGGGCTGTCAGTTTAACACGTTAACTTAATTGATTAGTTATGAAAAAATAACGCGATTAAAATATTTTAACGCAGTTAACGCACTGGCCCCTCTCCCAGACCTTTGCGTCATCTTATATTTCATGCAGCTGACTGTTGACAAATATGATGCAGGGCAAGCAACTCTATTATGCCCTACAATTCAAGATATTGAGGCAAAAAAGGCCCCTGTATGAGTTTTTGTCTCATATTTATATCAGTGAGAGCAATATCACATGAGTGCTGTTTTTGTCACGAAGAACACTAGTGCAAATTTCACAACGAAAACCTATTACCTATAAAGCCACAGCAGAACTTGTGCGTCTCCGAGCAACACAGCCGTGACTCCTTTCTAAATTAATCCGCGGTTTGAACGAATCGTTTGAATCAATGATTCAGTAGTCCATTCAAAAGAGTCGTTTGCTTCAATTCCTGAATGAATCAGACGTTTGAACGAATCAACTCATAAAGACATTTACCGCCACCTGCTGGTAGTTTTACTTTCTTATTTAGAGTATCATTTTGTTTATAAAAAAAATAAAAAATTAAAGGGATAGTTCACCAAAAATAAATAAATAAATAAATTCTGTCATCATTTACTCACCCTCATGTTGTTTCAAACCTGAATGACTCACTTTCTTTTGCACAACATAGAAGGTATTTTGAATAGCCGACTGTTGGTAACTAAGCTGTTTTGGTCTCTAGTGACTTTCATTGCATGAACAAAAAATACTGAGATGTTTCTCAAATTATCTTCTTTTATGTTCCATACTTT
>NW_015666542.1:110156-125868 GCF_001515625.1 Sinocyclocheilus rhinocerous
ATATATTTTATTACACATACACACACACACACACACTCACAAACACGTATGCAACCATTTCTTGAGGAATGAACTGGTTTAATTTTATTTATTTTTTAATAATTTTAAGCAATTTCATGCATGTACTAAAAGACAATTCAAAAGACTTTTCATCTATCCTCAAATTCTTCTGAGACTATGGGAATTCTTCCCTAAATATATATATTTAAATAAACATATGAGACAAAGTCAATTCTTAAATGAAACATGAAGCTTTGCGAGCGCAAACTCTGAGCAATGCATCTTACTCTATATATAATATAATTATATAATTAAGTATAATTAAGCACACTTCTTTTTCACAAGGGTTGAAGCGCGCTCGCACACTGTGTATTATAAATGTAATTGTAAAAGCAGTTGACATGTGTCTTCTTCAGATGGGAACACTGGAAGCTTCTGTCTAATCTGAAGACGACTGTTGAAGGGCTGCTGTCCACCAACAACCCTAACGTGTGGTCCCGCTATGGGGGTCTTCAGCGCCTGCATAAGGACATGAACAACATCCTGGGCCACGGCCTCAAGCACGAGCAGGTGTGGAGGAACATGAGCGTTTTTCTTCAAAGTACCTAGAATATCCTGTGGTGACGGCAGGAATATGTTTAAAACAGCAGCCTGAGTTACCAGGAACTATTAGACACAAGTAAGCTCTGTGGCTAGTCAGACCAGGAAGAGTGTTTTTAAGTTTCGTTACTACTTTGTTTTACTTTCTGAACCTAACTGGAGATAAGAAATAATGGCCTCTGTGGCCTTTCCAACAAAGAAAATATTGTGTTAGTTTATAGATTAACGTCATGAAACCTACATCGGGATTATTATACACTGCTGGCCAAAAGTTTCTGGCCGGTAAGATTTTCTTAAAACGTTTTTGACAAAAGTCTCTTCTGCTCACCAAGCCTGCATTTATTGGATCAGGAAAGCACTAAAACTGTAATATTGTGAAATATTGTTACAATTTATAATAACAAGTTTTACATTTGTTAGTTATATTGTAAAATATATTTTATTCCTGTGATGCAAAGCTGAATTTTCAGCATCATTGCTTACTTCAGTGTCACATGGCGGACACATTTTAAAATATGTAAAAACAGAAAATAGTTAATAGTTGTAGTAATTTTTCACAATATTACTGTATTTTTACTGCATTTTTGACCAAATAAATTCAGCCTGGGTGAGCAGAAATTGTGTTAGTTTATAGATTAACATCATGAAACCTACATCGGGATTATTATACACTGCTGGCCAAAAGTTTCTGGCCGGTAAGATTTTCTTAAAATTTTTTGACAAAAGTCTCTTCTGCTCAACAAGCCTGCATTTATTGGATGAGGAAAGCACTAAAACTGTAATATTGTGAAATATTGTTACAATTTATAATAACAAGTTTTACATTTGTTAGTTATATTGTAAAATATATTTTATTCCTGTGATGCAAAGCTGAATTTTCAGCATCATTGCTTACTTCAGTGTCACATGGCGGACACATTTTAAAATATGTAAAAACAGAAAATAGTTAATAGTTGTAGTAATTTTTCACAATATTACTGTATTTTTACTGCATTTTTGACCAAATAAATTCAGCCTGGGTGAGCAGAAGAGACCTTTTTCAAAACCTGGCAGTGTTTCTTTGAAAATCTCTAGTTTTTATATATTTAAAGTCAGCATTAAATATAAATTCATATCTATTTGCTAAATGCACTTTATTAGTTTTATTGTGAATTGAGCATGTCATTTTTTAATTACCTTGTCATGACTCAATCTTCTGTTACCTCAATTTAATTGTTCCATTTAATTGTTTTTATGCAGTGTTTTATTTGTTATTTTTTTACAAATAAAATACAATAAAATACCCTTTTTTATTTTTACTTGACCTATAGATAAAACGTTGTCAGTCAGATGCCAATCAGATTACAAACAACTGCTGCTTCATTTTACTTTAAATTGAAATTTTGCTATAATAATTTTATTTAAAATTTTAGATTTCTAGTTTTAGACATTTTTGTTGTTGTTTAAATGTAACACTTGTTTTATTTAAAAATGTTAATTTATTTTAATTTAATTTTTTTCTCTTTTGTTGTTAATAACAATGTTGTCAAGCACAGAAGTGACCAAACACATTTTTAATGTGTGAATCATTGCGCTGTGGTACAGGATCTAATTTGGTTATTTTGTTCTGCAGATTTACTATAAACAAAAAGACTACTGGTGTTTCGTGTGGTGTGTGCGGTATCTCTGTCCTCATCTCGCCCGTCACGTAGAGCAGGTATTTGTCAATGCAGTGAATATTTCCCACGTGAAGCTTGTTTTGACCTCGTCAGTGAGATCTTTGAGTCCTTGTTCTCTCCCGTTGCAGTTCAGTCAGCTGGAGCCGGTGTTGAGCAGTGGCGTTCAGTGCTTCGGCGAGGGTTATAAAGCCGAGCGTTGGCTTCTACACAGCCTCCAAGGTCACATCTTATCTGCCCAGCTCAAACCGCTGCTGCAGCATAAGACAAACACACAGAAATATTACAATGGTAACTCAACATCCTCCAAACCTTTAGCATCTTCACTTACGTATGCATCTTTCCTGTGTGTGGTAATGTTGTTGGCTGTCCTCTTCTGTAGACGGGGCCTTCCTGTTGAGTGAACCACACGTGTCTGCCATGTTCCAGTGTCTGGAGGCCGTAGAGCAGAATAACCCTCGGCTGCTGGCTCTCATAGACACCGGCAGGGTGAGAAACTTGCCGTCCTGGTAGAGGAAGTCTGTAGTTGATTCATATTAGTAAGGTTTTTTTTTCCACATTGTGATTCCAGAGGATGTGATTAAGCATAACAAAGAACATAAATGTTTTTCCTGGTCTTTGTTGAATCCGAACAGTGATGGAAACTCGCCAGACCTAAAGTGATAGTTCACCCAAAAATGAAAATCCTGTCATCATTTACTCACCCTCAAGTTGTTCCCGACCTGTATGAGTTTCTTTCTCATACGGAACATAAAAGAAGATATTTTGATGAATTGGGGTAACCAGACAGTTTATTGGGTGAACTGTCCCTTTAAGTCACAAATCAATATTAACTCAGTTTGTAAACAATTGACTTGAGACTTTGTTTTAGCAGTGTTGATATCATTAATTAAAAGTAGGATTGTCAATCGATTAACATTTTTTATCTGATTAATTACGCAATGTTGCGATTAATCGTAATTTAGTTGCTCATCAATTTTGGCTGAGAAATCGCTCCCCAAAAGATAATTTAAAGTCATTATTATCTTAAATGAGAAAAGCATGAAATGGATATTACGAAAAAAGCTATTAAAAACACTTTCTGTTAATTGAAATAAAGCTAAAGTAAAATGTAAGTATTAGATGAAAAACTGAACGAAAGTTTGAAATGTTGCCTTGGCAACTAACTTAATTACTAAAGTTATGATAAAGTTATAACACTTAAGTACTAAAATTACTAACTGAAATAAAACTGAAGTAGAAGTAAAAAAAAACTAACAAAAACAACAAAAGCTATTTTAATATTAATAATAATAAATAAGCATATCAAAAAATAAACGCTAATTTAAAATCTTAATTAGAACTATAAAAAGTATATAAATAATACTAAAATAACACTGGATTTTTGCTGTGGAAGCACAATTTTAATACCATTACTGTCAAATTTTGCTTTGAAATATTATTTAAACTTACCATTGAAAAGCACGGATGGCCGCCGAGTGGATCGGCTGAGGGGTGTGTGAAATCGACAAAAAATTATATCCCAATATTTATTCCCATTATATCCCAGTTTTGCTGAGTGTGTTTTTGTGCTGGTACCTTTGCCTGGTTTAGGCCTGTCATGGATAAATAAATATGACACTTAAACTGCCAGTAGGTGGCAGCGAGTCCCCGTCTGAATGAGTGATTCATTGAATCATTCATTCAAATGACTATTTCAAAACGACTGATTCATTTAGAAACGAAGTAAGTGATTTATGAATAGATCATTGGATCATTGACTCATTTGATTTGTTCAAAAACATATTTATTCAGGAATTAAACACGGCATTGTTGTGCTGAGATGCACAAATGTTCTTCTCCGGCTTTGTTTGGAACTATTTTCATTGGCCAAACTGACATTTTCATTGGCCAAACTGACAGTTTTCATTGGCCAAACTGACATTACAAATTTACCAAAAAAAACAACCAAACAAACAGGGCTAGATTTTTCTTTCATTACTTTATTTGAATTATAAAAGCGTTCTAACTGCATTCCACTAGGCTTCATCACGCAGTGAATGCTTTTGGACTGTCAAGATGTGTTTTTGTTCGTTTTTGCGAGTTGATTGACATACGTGACGATGTCAGCTCGCATATCGTTAAAACAACATTACATTATTATCGCAGACGATAAATATCACAAACCCCTCGATCGGCTTGCCTTAAAAGGACATGCAACCTGTTAGTGCTATGCTAAGCTAGTAGGCTAAGCTGTTAGCTTGCTAACCGAAGCCTAACCAAACAACGTACGTAAAGAAAAATGTTTAATGTGATCGTTTTTAACTTCTGTGATATTATGTTATATATCATTTAAAAGACTTTTTTGTCCAAACACTCCAAGCATTGACGCACCTGACATGTGCAGCAGTGGCCCTGCAGTGTAAAATAAAACTGCTTTGGCAATCTAAAAGAGGTTTTGAGTATCCTTCACTGGTAGGAATTCATTTGTTTGGGTTTATGGAGGCCAAAGTCCATAGAAAGCTTTTGTAATAAGCTGAGAAGGGTTTAATAAAGGGAGGTCCTCTGAAGTCTTTATACCAGAAAACAGTTCCCTTCATAAACCTGTCCTGTGAAATGTGTATTTGTAGGATAATGACAGTCAGTGTTTGTGTTTGTCCATGATCTCACACACTTGGTTGTTATCTCACTGAATGTCTGACACAAATTCCTCTTTTCACAGAGCTTTCATTGATCTATCCAATAAACATCTTTCCTATCAGATGAGACCATTGACGCAAGATCAATATATGCGATAAAGAAATAAGTAGTTTTGAAAAAGAAAACCCCCTTAGACTTAGGAATAAAAACATGTTCTATTGCATTTTATGATTATGAATTATTCTAAATGATTATGTAAATGTAGGTTAGTTAAACTGTTGACATGTTTAAAGCTAGCTAGCTGAGTAACATCCAGTTTTTAAGGGGTCAAGGTTTGGCTGGTTAGCATAGTCCTTTTAGCTTTTGCTGGTAGATAACATAACTACACCATCTTACTTCAATTTAACATGGTTAAACTGCAGACATCTTTATAGTTAGTTAGCTAACTAAAATACATTTTTAAGCAGTCATGGTTTAGTTAGCATAGCCCTATTAGCCTCTTCTGGTAGATACCGATACTACATCAGCTTACTTCAATTTAACTTGGTTAAACTATCAAAATGCTTATAGCTAACTAAATAACATCCAGCTTTCCAAGGGCTCATGATTAGACTGGTTAGCGTAGCCCATTTAGCCTCTGCTGGTAGATACCATTGTTAACATAGTTTATAGCTAGCTAGTTAACTAATTAGCTAAATAACTTCCAGTTTTTCAAGGGGCCATGGTTTGGCTGGTTAGCATAGCCCTTTTAACCTCTGCTGGTAGGTACTATAACTACACTATACCATCTCACTACAATTTAAGTTAAACTGTCAACATGTCTAGCCTGCTAGGTAACTACATCCAGTTTTTCAGAAGGTCATAGTTTGGCTGGTTAGCATAGCTTATTTAGCCCCTGGTGGTAAATACCATAACTATACTATCTTCAATTTAAGTTAACTGTCAACATGTGTCTAGCTAACTAGCTAACGAATAATATATATAATTATTATTACAATTATTATATTATTGTTGCTTTTGTTAAAATAATCACAAGATGGTCTCGAGATGAATATTCAGATTTTCCCCCCAGTAGTCTCTTTTAAGCGACACGGGATTCTATTTTAGAAATGGTTTTTATTTTCTGCGACATCGCAGCAGGAACAACATACAAAATATAAAAGTGATAATATCAGGTAATGATTATGTGCTTTATTCAATGTTAAAAGTGTCTAATGGGAGTTTGAATATTATTTTGCGTGATCTTTATAGCCATAGTAAAAGCAACAATAAATATTTTAACTCAGATCTTGAAAAGAAATTAAAGCAAACTTGTACGTTAAAACTGTGAACTCACTGCGAACCAACACGTGTATTCCATAACAAAGATATCAGTCACTCACTCAAAACTGTTCAGTGCAAATCATTTGAACTTTGTGTCAGTACATTATAAATAGAACGAGTCAGCAGTTTACTGTCAGGGATGTATCGTGTCGCGCCGCATCCAAGACAGCATCACTGATTATAATGGGTTCTATTGTATTTTGTCGCTTTCTGATACTGCGTTTCAATTTTCATGACACATTATTTGAAATTAGCACGGGCCAAACATTTTTCTCTCACGGGCCGCCTATTGAGGAACCCTGGCTTATTTAGCCCCTGCTGGTAGATAACATAACTACGCCATTTTCAATACAAGTTACTTAAAATGTCAACATGTTTATAGCTAGCTAGCTAGTTAAATAACATCCAGTTTTTCAAAAGGTCATGATTTGGTTGGTTAGCATAGTCCTTTTAGCCTCTTTTGGTAGGTATTATAACTACACCATCTTACTTCATTGTTATCCTTCACTGTAACCATGCATTTCTACATGCAGATATGTAAATTTCTTTTGTCTCTTTTGTCTTTAAAGCTTTCGCATGTGAAAGAGTCTCCATTTGGTTTGCTGAAGAGTCAGAGTTTATGTTTGCTTCCCGGGGCCACAGGAAGTTGGAGGCCTGCGGACAATTCAGAGTCTCGTCGGCTCACCACGTCCCAGAGCTGCCTTACAGAGCTTCCCAACACCCCACTCTCCAAGAGCAGCTCAGGTCAGCAGGTTTCAGAGAACAACAGGCCGCTCTGTGGCTCCATTACCACACTAAATGCTTGCCTTGTTTACACACAAAATGTCACAGAAAACAGTATGTTATTTGACGAGAAAACTAGGGATGGAAGGTGGGCAGTTAGCAATGCTTGCAGTAAAGAAATGTGACCGTTCCTTAGTATCACAGTGCATCTCTTTGTTTGTCTTCAAGATGTCAATCCATCCAGCAGTACTCAGGGAGCTCCATGGGTTTGCGGTAGAGGAAACCAGGACGCAGGAATCCCCCAGATCTCCTTCACTGAGCCCGCCTCACCAGCTCCGCCCGAGATCCGGGATTGTGTGGAAGCGGATGTGGATGACGGCCCGGAGTACCTGGCTATCGGTAATCTGGGGAAGCACAAACGGCGCGACTCGTCCAGCTCCACTCAGAGCAGTGAACACATGGGGACTCAGGGCGACGCCCACACTCCTTCGGCTCCGCCCCCGCCACGCCGCTGCTCCTTCTCAGAGGCTCAGAGAACCACAGGGCGGAGCTTGAGGGGCCACATCCGGTCTCTGTCCGACACGGGCATCTCGCAGAAGCAGAAAAATGGTGCGTAGGTTTACGTACTTTTAAGTTGTAAAGAATATCTGCAGTGACATTTTTGCAAAGTATGTATTGATTTGGAGAAGAGGGGGGCCTTGGAGTAAAAAAGGTTGAGAACCACTGGCTTAGACAAATGTTTCACATGCTTAGAATGCTAACCTAACATAAGTATATAAACCATAAATGTTTAAGAATCACTTAGGCTACCTCTGGGCGATTCATGAACAGGTAGATCTTAAACCGCACGCTCACGCCAGAAAACTCCTAATTGGCCAAAATGCTTCGTTTGACTTTTCGGAGATCATCTACTCTTCCCTGTGTATTACCTCTCACCTGCTTTCTGTACGATCTGAATTTCTGCGTAATGAATTTTAGAATATTGAATTTGATGTTCCGAATTTCCTCTTTATCTTGAAAACTTGAAGCTGTATTTTTAAAAACGGGATATTTGTAGTCTTAAGAGTTCAGAACAAATAATTCGCTGTTTGAAAATACATGTCTGTAAAACTCTGCCATAAAAATATTCAGTTGTTTTAAATTTCAAATGTTTAATATTCAAGTTCAAAAAAATCTAATTCAGAACTATGTTAAATGCCACATAATATTAGGTTTGTTAAATGACACTTGTCAATAATTCAAATTTACACAATAAAATTCAATTAGTTTTGTCATATTATAAGCTCCATACGCACCTCGGTTGGATTGTTTTGAAGGCTTTTTCCTTTTTTTTTTTTTGCTATTGAACAATAAAAACGTCAATCATAATCCACCCGACTTAAAAGAGCTTGAGCATTTAAAGTGAAAACGTACTAAAATTTTTATATTTTATGTAAAATAAATATTAAAGAAAATATTTTGGAATCTAAAAATGTTGTAAAATCAAAGCCACATGTCTAAAGATATGTTCCAAATTTGAAGTTGACATTACAAAAATTGAGGTTCCTATGACATTTTATTTAGGTGCTATAGCAAAAAGTTGACAATAAACTCAAATTTTTCTTATTTTTTGATGCATTTTCCTGTCAGAAATTTATGCAATTCTTTCACAACAAAATATTTTTTGTTAAGATTAGAAAAAGTTTTGATTATAAAATGTAGTAAATTTTGTAATATGACACTTGACACTGCCCACTAGGGGGAGGAGCCTGCTGAAAGGTTTAAAGGGCCATTATCATGGTAACGCAAAGTCCGATTTCAAAATGGTTTCCACAAGATTAATTGAGTGTTCAAGCTGTCAAATTATATATAGTTTAAAATAGATCCTATTTACTTTCTTAATATTTAAAAAAAAAATGGCAATATTAAATTAAAATGTAAAAATGTACAAAAATCTTTAGCAGTTTTAAAAAAATATAACCTTTGTTCCACATTTGTTCATGAATCATTTAGTTTATAATTGATAAAATCAAGTCCTGCTCTACTTTTTAAATTTTTTATGTGTTTCACCTAAAAATACATCAGATTATGAAAGTCCAATTGGCTGTGTTCGCTCACTTTAAATGATCTATAATGTTAACACGCTTGATTTTAATGAAAAAATATGGCATTCCCATACACATCTGCAATAAAAAATGTAAAAACAGATCTCCACACCTTGCTTCTAGCTGTTGTACCTCTTGTGCTCTTTGGTCTTGCTGTGGATCAGGGTGATAATTTCTCTGCTTCAACTCTATTCTTTCTCTTTTTCTTCTCTGTATGGAAAGGAGGGAATCACAGGAAAATCACCATTATTATCGAGGACCCCGTCGCAGGTTTGCGGTGCCGTGGTGCTGCATCTTGTCCACCCCTCCGTTTCTGTTACCCATGCATGATTCGCTGTTGCCGCTTTTTATTTTGTTTCTATTTTTTCTTCAGCTGTTGGCATCGTTTGTCAAGCTGTTGCACAACATTCATATCCTGTGCCATTCCATTTGTTCTTATTTCTATTTAGTGAAATTTTACACCGTTGTGCCTGGAAAGTTTTTAATATTTAATTTTCCTTTTAGTCTTTTTTGTTTTTTGGCCATTGTGTTATCAGTTATAAACATTCAAACACTACATGTTGTGTAGATATACATGTAGAGTTTCCTTTGTGTAGATCTAAATTTTCATCAGTGTTTATCATGGATCAGATCCTGCACCAGGAAGACGCATTTGTTATCTTCCTTATCCTAATGTCATGTATTTGTGCATAATTCGTATCATATTTTTCTGTATTTCCCAGAGTCTGTTGCAGCTACACCAATTTCAAAGAGCTGTGGTCCTTTCTCACCCCAGAGCAGCGACAGCAGCACCAACAGTTCCCTTTATATGGAATCTAGTGAGTGATGCTTTCTATCTATTAATTTATTCAAAAATACATAAAAAATGTAATTCATGCTTACAATTACCTAAATACACTTCTTTTCTGAAGAGCATGTTTTTATTTAAAATTTTGTTTGATATTTTTTGTGAGCATACAGTAAAAATTTTAGGGTGGTACAAATGTTCTGATGTTGTGACGAAGGAATATAGTAAAACAGTCAAAAATGTATTAACACTTTTGTTTTATTTATTTAATATTTTCTTTAAATAAAATACATTTAACACAACTGCTTTAGTGCTTGTTAATATTTGAAAACATTTTGGCCATCAAAGTCATGTGGTACAAACAACATGCTGAAACATTTGACCATTTTAATGACGGCAAGATTAGTTCATGTTGTAAAATGTCATGTGGTACAACTGTACTGATATTGTAATGAAGAAAGAATGAAATAAATAACGAAATGAATAAAGTAGTTTGACATGAAATTTTTTATATAAAAATTATTTGGCCACAACTGTTTTACTGCTTATTTAAAAATGTTTGTCCAATTAATCAAAGTCATGTGGTGCAACAAAATTCATGTGGTACAACATGCTGAAATATGCAGGAAAAAACGGTTTCTTAAAATATCAAATAATTTGACCTTTATATGATGGCAAGATTAGTTCAGGTTATAAAATGTCATGTGGTACAACTGTCTTGATATCATAATGAATAATGAAAAAAAGTTGTTATTCTTTATAAAAATATTTTATCACCACTCCTTCACTGCTTATTAATTTTTAAAAACTTCTGTCCATCTAATCAAAGTCATGTGGTTCGACCAAAAAAGTCACACAGTACAACCAACATATTGAAATATGCAGAAAAAAACAAGTCTCTTAAAATATCAGATAATGACCTTTTTATGATGGCAAAATCAGTTCTAGTTGTAATATGTCATGTGGTGCGACTCCCAAAAAGCTGATATTTCTTAATTAGTAATTTTGGATAGGTGTAAAACCAACAACAACAAAAAACAAATGAACAGAAATTATTAAGACTCGTTACACTCACATATATTTGAGGCGTAAGGAAAATTCGTACTTTTCACTCGATGGTTACACCACATGACATTTTTAAAGTAATTTAACTGAAACATTTCTTAAAAATGGTGTAAAAGTTTTCCAAAACCATACAAAACAAACATGAATACAAAGTGCACATTTATACATTTCTAACTAGATTTAGTTTTCTTCATCATGGACACTTGCATATCTCATCGAATTATATTAAAATAATCATAATCTTAAACGTGCCTTCATGCTTACAGACGGCACCCAGTACAACAGTGTCCCAGACGGATTGTTCCGCAGACCGTCCGAGGGACAGAGTCTGATCAGCTACCTCTCCGAGCAGGACTTCGGCAGCTGTGCTGATCTAGAAAAGGCAAGCACAAACTCCTCACTGCGCTCTGCGTCTCATATATGGTGTTCATAACTCACATTCATATCCCATCACTGCAGGAAAACGCCCACTTCAGCATCTCGGAGTCTCTGATCGCGGCCATCGAGCTGATGAAGTGTAACATGCGCAGGCCGGTGGAGGAGGCGGAGGAAGAGGGCGACAGCGACTCGGAAATCCAGCAGCTCAAACAGAAAATCCGTCTGCGCAGACTGCAGATACACCGCACGCGGATGAAGCCACCGGCCTCCACTAATAACCGTAAGACTGAGGCATTTGCAATCAAGAGGGAAATTAAATGTAAACGGGATGTGTGATTAATCGCGATTAATCGCATACAAAATAAAAGTTTTTGTTTGCATAATATATGTGTGTGTTCTGTGTACATTTATTATGTATATATAAATACACACACACAGTATATATTTTGAAAATATTTACATGTCTATATTTATATTCATATAATTTATATTATAAATAAATATATTTAATATATAAACAACATATTTTTCTGAAATATATACATGCATGAGTGTGTATTTATATATACATAATAAATATACACAGCACACACATATATTATGTAAACAAAAACTTTTATTTTGGATGCGATTAATCACGATTAATCATTTGACAGCACTAATATTTATTGCTTTTTTTCCACAGAAGCCCCATCTGTGGATAGTGGCGGCTCACGGAGGAGCTCCCAGGATTCCTTTCACCCCTCTGACTCCGGCTCGGATAGAGATGTGGAGGATATCGAGCTCAAAGGTAGGAGCTCCAGACAGGAAGTCTGACCTCATTCCCGCTTGTGATCATATAATCATCCTCACGATTGCCCTCATTACCCATAATGCCATGTGATGAGAAATGTGTTGGCATCCCAGTCACATGACTAATTTCTAACTAATTATGCTTATTTTTGATCCCTAATTTGTAACTTTGAATCAAGTTTTTTTTTCTTGATTTGTTTGTGTGTTTTAGCAGGAAAGAGCAGAATAGTCATTGCAGGTGTTGTTATTCTTAATACATTAGGCTTCAATACGCAAATCAATGTGAAATCAAAATTAACACTTTACATTAACACACGTTTACATACAAAAACCTTTAAAATGTGGGAGTAGATGGTGTTTTAGGAAGTGAGATGTTCACTCTAATTCTGGGCGGATAAAGTTTTGTTTATGTGGTTAAAAATCTTGTTGCACTTGGAAATGTCATATTACTGTATTGAAAAGAACACTTTTAACCTTTATAATGTGACATTTCAAAGAATTATTGAAATATTTAGCTAGAAATAATTTTTTGTATTAGTATTGTGGGACTTATGGGTAATACGAGGCCTCTTGGCCCATTATGGCATCTGTCTCATAGAATTTTAACGAGCTCTCCAGCAGCGGTAGTTTTTGTCTTACCGCTGTTAGGGATGACTTTAATGTGCTCCAGACTCTACTGTTAGAGAAGAGACAGCCTCTCTACTTGAGTTTAATAAACTCGGCTTTACCGAGTCCTCACGTCCATATGCAGCACCATCACTGAGCCTCTTTCTAAGGTTACGACATGTTTTCCTCTTGCTGTCAAAAACTCTCGGATGCAATTCCAAGTGATATCCAGGAATATTCTGCATCAGCACATAATGCAGGACCTATAATTTACACTATATATATATAGTGTATATATATATATATATATATATATATTAGATATAGATATATAGATATAAATATATAGATATATATGTGTGTGTGTGTGTGTGTTGCTAAATTTTAATAAAACATAAAAGAGTCAGATTGTGCAACCAAAAAAGTCATTTGGTACAACCAACATGCTGAAACACACATAAAGACAGTCCCTTAAAATGTTAAATAATTTGGCTTTTTTATGATACCAAGATTAGTCCTGGTTGTAAAATGTCATGTGGTGCAACTGTCCTGATATAATGAATAAAGAATGAAATGTAAAAAAAAATAAAAATAAATCATGACATATTTCAAAGAAATATTTGGCTAGAAATAATGTATTTTGATTCAATCACCTTTTAATAAAACATAATAAAACATTTATTTTTTATTTTTAATAAAACATTTTAATGCAAATATTATAGTCTAAAATAGTCTCAATATTTATGTACCTGCTATAAAATATTTGTTAATATCTGTGCACAATATAGGAACATATTAATAAAGATCTACATTTTTTTATTTTTTTACGTATTTTTACAACATAAAATGTAACACAGATTTTACAGAAATGATTTGGACTTAATAAATCTATCACTATTTTAGTGTATGAGGTATATATTTATAACATTTGTAATATATAAACTACCCTTATAAAGTTTGGGGTCAGTAGGTTTTTTAAATATAAAAATGAATACTTATGCGATGATACATTAAATTCTTTACAAGACAGTAAATACATTTATAATGTTACAGGCTTCTGAACTTTTTATTCATCAAAGAAGAAACCAGTTGTTAAATATTAAATTAAATATCATTTTTGATTAATGTGCAGTTTCTGCATTGATGAATGGTGACCAGGACATTTATTAAGAAAGTAGATGTTGCCCGTTTAGATTTCCTGTTGTCTTTATAAACTGTTCGACACCAGAAACAGGCGTCTGGTTGAGGATACAGTCTCTGGTCTCTGTCTCTCAGATGGCAGTGATGGTCAGTCCCTGCTGGCGGTGTCTCAGAACGGCCTGTCCCTGTCACTCGCGTCCCTCTTCTCAGGTACCAGAGACAGATAAAGAGAAAGGGAAGCCGTGTGTATGGTCTCACAGCCTTTGCTGCTTGATAGATATGATGGTGGGATCAGAGGAGTCAGGTGTTTAAGACTCTACTGTAGCAGTAGTTGGATCTTGTTGCACTTGGAAATGTCATATTACTGTATTGAAAAGAACACTTTTAACCTTTATAATGTGACATTTCAAAGAATTATTGAAATATTTAGCTAGAAATAATTTTTTGTATTAGTATTGTGGGACTTATGGGTAATATTATAAACTGTCGACACCAGAAACAGGCGTCTGGTTGAGGATACAGTCTCTGGTCTCTGTCTCTCAGATGGCAGTGATGGTCAGTCCCTGCTGGCGGTGTCTCAGAACGGCCTGTCCCTGTCACTCGCGTCCCTCTTCTCAGGTACCAGAGACAGATAAAGAGAAAGGGAAGCCGTGTGTATGGTCTCACAGCCTTTGCTGCTTGATAGATATGATGGTGGGATCAGAGGAGTCAGGTGTTTAAGACTCTACTGTAGCAGTAGTTGGTGGCTGTTCCTGCTTTTTCCTCTGCTTTGCTTGTTCCCCTCTCACATGTGTCCATCCCATGTGTCAATATGCATGTCATATAAGCCTCTTGTTTGATGTTATGTTATATGTGCTAATAAACCTGCAACCTTTAGCACAGCTTTCCTGCATTATGATGGGTGTGTCTCAAAAATGATACAATATTATTATGTAAGAATGGCTTCAATCACGTGTCCTAATCTCTTAGGAGTTTAAAGTTTTCTTATCTTAATGCTTCAATTCATAACCAGTGCCATGAATCACAATCTCTTTCTCAATCTCTTTGTTTATCAACTTATGTAATATTAGGACACAGGGCATTTGCGAAATAAAAACTAAACGTTTTCGCTTAGTTTTACCAGACATTTTGCCAGACACACTTCAGTAATAAAAAAAATATTTTAATAATTAACATTTGCCTATAAAATGTAACATTTAAGTATGTTTAAAATTGTTTATAAATTATTATACTACATATAATTATTCTATATAAAAATATGTGTAATATGTTTAAATATTTGTGTGATTTTTAAAATGTAACTTAAGTCTAATATTTATAAATACATCTAAGTTAAGAAGTAAAGAAATAACTAAGTTATAGTACTATAACTACAAATAATTAGAACTAAATAAAATTAATAGTATAAATTTGGAATCTAGTTTATATACTGTGTGTGTGTGTATATATATATATATATATATATGTATACACACACACACACACACTGTATATAAACTAGATTCCAAATTTATATTATTAATTTTAAATTAATAATAATAATTAATTTTGAAATGTATTGTATTGTATTTTCATACATTAACAAAATATGTCACAATATTTAAAGGGTTACTCCACCCCAAAATGAAAATTCTGTCATTAATTACTCACCCTCATGTCGTCCCAAACCCGTAAGTCCTTCGATCATCTTCGGAACACAAGTTAAGATATTTTTGATGAATTATGAGAGCTCTCTGACCCTCCATAGACAGCAGTTGTGTATTTCTTATGTTTTAAATAGGGCTGTCAAGTGATTGATTGTTTTTTTTAAAAATCTAATTAATTACATAATGTGCTAATTAATCAAAATAACCTCAAATTAATAAGATTAATTAATTAACATGCACATCATGTGCCGATTAATTAAAGATAAAGTTGTTATTAAAGATAATAGTTATTTT
>NW_015666542.1:125985-126276 GCF_001515625.1 Sinocyclocheilus rhinocerous
TGTTAATTAAAAAAAAAAACACTGCATAGACATTACAAAAAAAGTAGCTTTAGAAAGAAATATAAGTATGGCTTTAGAAATAAATATTTTAATCCAACATACAAAAATACAAATAAATAGGCTAGTGAAATATAAAATTATTTTTAAAAAAGAAACAATACTCTAAATATAAAACTAAAAGCGCCTGTAGGTGGTGACAAATCCCTGTCTTAATAATTCAGTTAAATTCAAGTTTATTTGTATAGCGCTTTTCACGATACAAATCATTGCAAAGCAACTTTACAGCAAATT
>NW_015666542.1:126438-142124 GCF_001515625.1 Sinocyclocheilus rhinocerous
ACCCCTGTCCTAGGGCTTTATTTTCATTAGTGAAATTACTGACAATGTGTCTAAAATGTAATTATTCACACCTTATCTTCATTTTTACTGTAGGTAAAAACTTTTATGTAACCTATTTTTGTCTTTCTAAACGCCAATGATGATTCTGAAAGAAAACACGCAGTGTTTGTTATAGTAACACATGCAGCTTTCACGCGCATCTGACACTGGAACCGCGCTGTATTGCTGTTAATGGTTATTTTAGCAAATAGTTTGCTCCGTAAATTCAGTTCAACAGCATTAAGTTGAAGAGGGTAAACTTTATCTCTCGACTGAATCTGCACATGCATTTCAGGACAGGTGTTCTTGCTCCGTCCAAGCAATAAATGCATGTCTTTACCTGAGCGGTTGGAGCGGTTGATACAGCGCTCATTCAATGTCAGTAAGACCCCTTTCAGGGGCTGTCAAAACTACATTTTTAACATTTTTAAGAGCTATAGAAATACATATTAATATTTACAAGTAAATCTCCATATTATGCGTAGGCTAGCCTACTTTCTATATGACCCCCCCTACATCTAGTTTTGATGTCCATCAGGGGGGGATCAAGAACCCCCAACCCCCTAATTCGCACCCTGCTCTAAGGGTAAGTAAAGAGCGATAGAATTGGCCCTTCAAAATGAAGTGACCGATTATGTAACTCTGCAAGAAGATGAATTCTGTATCCAGAGATACGTTATTAAATAATGTACTTTAGAATAATGAAAGTATACCAGGAAATTGCATATGTAATACATGTGACCTCGTGACAATATGTGACCTAGATTTCCTAAAAGCCAAAGTATGTATTACCTGTAAAGTAATATGCTGATGTTTTCTTTTACGACCTTCAAAAAAGTGAAGATAAATAACAACGATAACTTCACAACACAGTCATCTCTCTCCTTCCATTTTTTTCCAGCATGCGCCATATGCGACAGCCCCTTGCCCCTTTGATCATGTATAAGTGCAGCACTTCCCCCTTCCAATACATCCCTCCCTCCGCACACATGGCTCACCTAAGCCGTCTGTCATCCAGCCCTGTAACCGCCTGCTCTGTTCACTAAATTAGCTATCTCCTGAGCAAGTCCTGCTGCTCGACTGAGCCTCATTGAGGAGATTGGTGGGCCTCTATCTTCTGAAAGATCTTCCTCTGTTGAATAAGCAATGCAGCATCCTTCTGGCCTGCCCAGGGCAATCCTCATCTGCACTCTCCTCCGCTCCCCACCCCCAACAGATTGCCTTCCAAGCTACTCTCAGTCAATGCGGCCACGCTGATGCACAAAGAGTAGATGGGCTTAGCCGCTGGGTGATGGATGCATTTTCATGGCCATCTCTGTTATCTCTCTCAAACAGGTCCCTGACTTCATTCCCTTCCTTTTTCTGCCCCTTCTACCCTCTCTGCCCCCAAGCCTTTTCTTTACCCCCATTTTCTGAAGGTCAATCATTAATACAACTGTGCATTAGTGCTGACCTCATGACCCCTTAACCTGAAAGCCTCAAACTCAAATATCGAGCATTCAGACCCTTCTTTCAGTCCAGGCTATATGCAGGGGGCCAAGTTTTCAAGGTCAAGGACTGAATAACCTGGATCCCAAATAATGTTTACTCCACCCCAAAACGAAAATTCTGTCATTAATTACTCACCCTCATGTCGTCCCAAACCCGTAAGTCCTTCGATCATCTTCGGAACACAAGTTAAGATATTTTTGATGAATTATGAGAGCTCTCTGACCCTCCATAGACAGCAGTTGTGTATTTCTTATGTTTTAAATAGGGCTGTCAAGTGATTGATTGTTTTTTTTGTTTTTTTTAAATCTAATTAATTACATAATGTGCTAATTAATCAAAATAACCTCAAATTAATAAGATTAATTAATTAACATGCACATCATGTGCCGATTAATTAAAGATAAAGTTGTTATTAAAGATTCTTGAAATTCAAAGCAACTTTACAGAAATAAGTGAATGATTCAGTCATTCATTCAATCGATTCGTTCAAACTGCTCTGTAAATTCAGTTCAACAGCATTAAGTTGAAGAGGGTAAACTTTATCTCTCGACTGAATCTGCACATGCATTTCAGGTGTTCTTGCTCCGTCCAAGCAATAAATGCATGTCTTTACCTGAGCGGTTGAAGAATACGCTACAGCGCTCATTCAATGTCAGTAAGACCCCTTTCAGGGGCTGTCAAAACTACATTTTTAAAATCAGTCAGAGCTATAGAAATACATATTAATATTTACAAGTAAATCTCCATATTATGCGTAGCCTAGCCTACTTTCTATCCGACCGCAAAGAAAACAAAAATAACGGCTTTATTCAACAATTCGTCTCCCCCACGTCACCCTGGTGCCATTTTTGAGAATATCCGCTGAACGTAAACGTAAATTTTACCGATCTCCTTGCTACGTTTCTGGACCTTGATCGTCGTAATTACATTGCTGTCTATGGGAGGGTCAGAGCTCTCAGAATTCATCAAAAATATCTTAGGCCACGTACATAGAGCAGCATAATACGGATGTCAGTCCTGTTTTTGAGTCCTTAATACGGTTACGTTCACACACAATTTGGTTGTTTACGGGCATGACAACCGCATTCTGTAACTGAAATCACACCCGTAAATTTTCAGGACTCACAACGCGCTATGTGAACGGAACCGGACTGGACAACTAGCTGCCTGTCACGTCATACAGTGTGAGAGAGAGCCGCTCTGCTGCACAAACGCGTGTCTTAGCGTGTGTTACGTGTTTTCACGTGTGTTTTCGGTAACTTACAGTGATGGAGAAATGAGCTGCGTGTCATCTGAAAGTTTTAGAGCCGGTCAGTTTTGTGTTCTGCGCGCGATTCAAATGCTCCGCTCTCCACCCAAATTTAAAAGCTGCTGTCGGTTAATGAAGATTTGACGGATGAACTCGCGGCTCGATTGGACTCTTGTCGTGTCAGAAAGTGTAAGACTTTCAGTTTTTGGACGTCGCCATCTTTGATTTTACTTTGGTCACTGGCGCTATGGTAAATGGTAAGGAATACGGGCTTGACTCCCGTTGCACGTTCATACAGATGGTATTCAAAACACAACTGTAAGCTGCTGTGTGAACGGGACATTTCGAGACTCACACCTGTAAAGAAAATGCGGTTATCAACCCCCAAAACTGACAGTGTGAACGTAGCCTTAATTTGTGTGAGATGAACGGAGGTCTTATGGGTTTGGAACGACGTGAGGGTTAGTAATTAATGACAGAATTTTCATTTTGGGGTGGAGTAACCCTTTAATTATTCAGATTTCTCCAAATATTTTACGGACGCTAAGTGTTGCTCAGCCAAGCATGCAATAATGTAAAAATATATAGCTCTTCTTATACAGTAGATCTCATTGGAGAAAGTTTTAACTGTTTTATTCTCATTGTTGTCAGATGCAGACATCAAACGCAGTGCGTCCAGCAGCAAGTCCTTCCTCAGCTCCGACTCCTTGTAAGAACATCGCAAATCTGTCTTTGTTTTGGCTGATCTTTTTGTGGTCATGAAGTCCAGTGGTTTTGAGTGGTATCCAGAACTGATTTGTGATCTGCTGTAATGTCTGTTCGCTCAGCTCTCCATCAATGCTACAGTCAAACTCCGCAGAGTCAGTGGCGATGGGTCTCCTCAGACAGTTTGAGGGCATGCAGCTTCCCGCCGCCTCAGAGCTCGACTGGCTGGTTCCAGAGCACGACGCCCCTCAAAAAGTACCACGACTTCTTTATTTACATCCTTAGGCCTGAAACGCAGTTTTCTGCGATACTGACCGTATTGGAAAGTAACGGTTGATATATTTGTATAGTAGGGGTGTAACGGTACACAGATGTCACGGTTCGATACGATTTCGGTACAACATGAGAAAAAAAGAATACTATGCTAGGTTTTTTTTCATTTATTTTAAACACAGTAGTACAAATTTTTATTTTTTCCACCTAGACGTGAAAATACTAAATATTATATTAAATTATGTTATATATATAAAATCTGCTGTACATGTATACATAAGGAATACATACTTGAAATATATTTGATTTAGTTAGTTAACAGAAAAACAAGGGAAAAAAATCCTATATATGCTGAGTTTGTTCATTTTTGTGACACGATTAATTTGTTCACAGAAAGGAAACTCAAATGGCAGAAAGCGACATCCTATTTGTTTTCTTTATTTTACAAAAGCACAATGTTTTGTTTTCAATGTGAGTGTACACAAATAAAAGTACACCTTTTACAGTGATGCATTATTAATAAGACAATAGGAGTGTTTTAAGTTGATTCTGCTGGTATAAGGAAACAGTTGAAGTAATCGCGCCGGCGCACACACACACAAAACATATCAGTTTCAGCATTGCTTACTTCACAGCGCAGTTAGTACTGTCAAAATAAAATAACAAGTTGGTATCAAAATAAAATACAGTGAACCAAACGTCAGCGCGCTCGCCTATGTGTCACCGTTGGAATGCCGACTGAAGTACAAAGTCTATTTACATAATAAATAATAGTTTAGCATTTGGAAACATCACAAATATGGAAATATTATGGAATATTTTGATTTGTGCCAAATGAGAGAGGTAGGATACACGAGCACAAAGCTCCATTTCGCAAACAGTTGAGTTGCCAAGCCTTTAAAGTATACTCCTTTGTCAGTAAGAGACGCATTCAGAATCAGCACATGGTCATTGTCTAGTGGGCTTTGTTTTCAAGTGCGCAACTCATGGCATTCGCTGTTCTTCTGCTGACGGTTATCAAACAGCGTTGCATTTCTGCGGGCGCCCCCTTCTGGATTGAGGGAGAATTGCCTGTATTCGTTGTAAGGCCTCATGCACCGAACCGAGATGTCCGTACCGTGACGGTTCGGTACGAATACATGTATCGTTACACCCCTATTGTTTAGGCTGCGGCTGTTTGCACTAAGTGTAAATAGAGATAGAGGCTATTTACTAGGAGTTGCACCAACTAGTCGACTTCAATGCTCTGCCATGACGCTTTAAGCTTGATGTCGACTAGTCGCTGGTCCTATAGAGGGCGCAACAGGATAAGAAATCTTTGAAGAACTTCCACATTTACGCTCATTTAGTAAATCTCCAGCACGTGCTTTCAGATGGAGCGGCATTTACTACACAGAGCCGTAGTTCACTGACAAGCTACGCAGTATCGCGTTCATAATCGCAGGCGATTCATTGGTGATAATGAATGCGATATTGCGTAGCTTGTCAGTGAACTACAGCTCTGTGTAGTAAATACCGCTCCATCTGAAAGCACATGCTGACGAGATGCGCATGAATATCGCATTCGATTATTTGCACAGCCCTACTCTCAAGCCATCCTAGGTGTATATTACTTTTTTCTTTCAGACGAATACTATCGGAGTTATATAAAAAAAATATCCTGGCTCTTCCAAGTTTTATAATGACAGTGAATGGGTGTCGAGATTTTGAAGCCCAAAAAAAGTGCATCCATTCATCATAAAAAGTGCTCCAGACAGCTCTAGGGGGTTAATAAAGGCCTTCTGAAGTGAATCAATGCTTTTGTGTAAGAAAAAAATATCCATATTTAAAATGTTATAAACAGTAATCTCTAGTTTACGCTAACTGTCATACGCGCAAGCTGTTCTGGGTGGTTTGAGATTATGGTTGTGGTTACGGAGATTACGGTTTATAAAGTTTTAAATATGGAAATTTTTCTTACACAAATGCGTTAATTTGCCTGTAATAACTCCCTGGAGCCGTCTGGAGCACTTTTTTTTATGATGGATAGATGCATTTTTTTGGGCTTCAAAATCTCGACACCCATTCACTGCCATTATAAAGCTTGGAAGAGCCAGGATATTTTTAAATATAACTCTGATTGTATTCGTTTGAAAGAAGAAAGTCATAAATGCATAGAATGCCTTGAGGGTGAGTAAATCATGGGCTAATTTTCATTTTTGGGTGAACTATTCCTTTAAATCTTTAAAAGAGCGCATTAAAATCTCCAGATGCAAATAGATCAAGTGTAATAAAATAAACACTTAAAGGTGTATCTTTCCTGTTTTCTTATGGACTCAAAACAGCTCAAAATCTCTAATTTTATAAGTGCATGAAAAAGCCCATAGTGTCTTGCCTTAAATTTTGATTGTAACTGAATATGTCTAAATTTCTGCTAATTTGAGCACGTGCTTTTTGTTGCTGTTATTTTGTTTTAAAGCTTCTTCCAATACCAGATTCTCTTCCCATTTCACCTGACGACGGCGAACACGCAGACATTTACAAGTTACGCATCCGAGTGCGAGGGAATTTGGAGTGGGCTCCTCCCAGACCACAGATCATCTTCAACATCCACCCTCCTCCAAAGTGAGACCATCTCCATCAGTGTTCAGCTTCATTCCCTTCATGACATGATTCTGTAACGTATGTATCTCTCCATTGATCTGTCAGGAGGAAAGTGGTGGTGGCCAAACAGAACTACCGCTGCGCCGGCTGCGGCATTCGCATCGATCCAGGTACACAACACACATGCGTTGTACAAATACAGCTTGATTTCCTTGACTCTGTGGGTTTACGCTGGTGGCTTCTCTGTGTAATAGACTACATCAAGAGGCTGAGGTACTGTGAGTATCTGGGCCGCTACTTTTGCCAGTGCTGTCATGAGAACGCGCAGGCCGTTGTGCCAGGAAAGATCCTCAGGAAGTGGGACTTCAGTAAAAGCTACGTCAGCAACTTTTCCAGGGACTTGCTGGCCAAGATCGCAGGAGATCCGCTCTTCAACCTGAACGACATCAACAGCGGCCTGTACAAGAAAGTCAAAGCCCTGGAAACAGTGCGCGTATGTTACACACAGTCTCATGACCGTAATAGTGGCTTCTTTTTAAACACCAACATTTGTTCCTCTTTAAGAATTGATACATCAATTTAGCTGAATTTACTAATTTAGTTAGTTTTGTAGTAATAGTGTGATAATAATATATAAATATTAATTTAATACCATAATACAATGATATATAACATGGAATTTAAATAAATAAGCATTATATAAAATAAAATAGATAAATAAATAAAAAATTATAAAAATAAGTATAAAAATAAAATAAATATAAATACATTTACATTTACATATACATACATTTACATTTAGTCATTTTGGAGACGCTTTTATCCAAAGCGACTTACAATTGGGGAATACATAAAGCGATTCTTCTTAAAGTGGCAAACAGATACAGGAAGTGCTAGTAATACCAAGTTTCAGGCATTGTTCAAATAATTACAAGCTAGAAAGGGAAGGAATAAATAAAGAGAAAGACAAAGTGCCTTTTTAATTTTTTTATTTAGAATGAAGTCAAGTAGCGTTTAAAGAGATGAGTTTTCAGCTGTTGTTGTTTGAAAATTATCAGGGATTCAGCATTCCGGATAGGGGTGGGAAGATCATTCCACCAGCCAGGAATGGTGAACGAGAATGTTCTGGAAAGTGATTTTGAGCCTCTCTGTGATGATACCACGAGGTGTCGCTCACTAGCCGATCTCAGACTTCTGGAGGGGATGTAGATTCGTAGTAGTGAGTGGAAGTAGGCGGGTGCTGAGCCTGTGGCTGTTCTATATGCAAGCATCAATGTCTTGAACTTGATGCGAGCCGCAACCGGTAGCCATGGAGAGGATTGATTTTGGCCACACCGCCATAAAGCCATGATCGGTGGAGTGTTGCAGTGATGTTTGTCCTTCTGTAGATTTCTCCTGTCTCTACATATGATCATGGAGCTCAACTAGAGTGACCATCAGCTTCTTGCTCACCACTATAACCAAAGCCCTTCTCCATAAGTTGGTCAGTTTGGCCAGGAGGCCAGCTCAAGGAAGAGTCCTGGTTGTTTCAAACTTCTTCCATTAAGGGTAATAGAGACTATATGCTTCTGTGACCCTTCAATGAAGCAGAATTTTTTTCTGAACTCCTCCCCAGATGTGTGGCTTGACGCAGACCTGTTTCTGAGCTCTACACGCAGTTTTTTTTACCTCAGGGCTTAGTTTTTGCTCTGATATGCATCATCAGCTGTTAAACCTTTTGTTAAGACGTGTATGCCTTTCCAAATCATACCCATTCAAATAAATTTGCCACCAGTTAACCTCACTCGAAGTGTAGTAACATCTGCAAGCAATATGAATGCTCCTGAGCTAAATTTCAGCTGTCCCAGATAAGGGTATGAATACTTATTCAATGGAATCATTTAAGTTTTTTTATTTTTAATAAATTTGCAAAGATGTTAAAAACCTGTTTTTGCTTTACCATTATGGTGTATGGAGTGTAGATTGATGTGGAAAAAAAGTAATATAAAGCAGTTTAACATAAGGCAGCAACATAACAAAAACATGGAAAAAAATGAAGGGGTATGAATACTTTATGAATACTATATATATATTAGGGGTGTAACGGTACCGTATTCGGTATTCGTACCGAAAATTTTCGGAACAGGATCATCCCTTCCTCTTTACTACTAGTTTTACACAAAATAAACATGAATGAACATCTCATGTAATCACTCAATCAGTGTTCCAATTGCGGAAAGACGTCAATAAAACAGCTTGTAGAAAAATGTCACGTAGCATTGCATTTACCTCCGGCAAGTCATCAGTGTCTACAGCTCGTTATTTGCTAGAGAAATGTAGTCTAGAGAAGAGCATTTCGTGAAATATCAGACTATATACTAGGGATGGGTGATATGGGCTTAAAAGTTTATCACGATATTTCTGGTATTTATTGTGATGACGATATCAATGACGATAATTCAGGGAATTCTGTGTCTTTAGAGAAAAGTATTATCTTTCCTATTTTTTACCCAAAATAGGGTGTTGTGAGCATTACTGAGTACACACGTAATGTAATGACTGTTTAATTCATACTGGAAGCCGGAGGGCGCCCTTGTGCAGAAACTCCACATATGCATCGCAGAAGTAATACTACTGACCACACTCCAGGAAATCCCTAATATGGACAAAGGTATCTGCTGCGTCCCAATTCACATTCTATCCGTCCTAAATAGTATTCGAAAATAGAATTAGTATGTCCCAAATCATAGTATGTTGAAAAGAGTATGCCAAAGATTCCCGGATGGTCTACTACTTGAGATTACAATTCGAAGAGCAGATCGATGCACACTCTAACGGCTAATATTGCCCACAACACATTGCGCGGCGGACGAGGATTCGATTATAATTACAAACACATAAAAAGTGTTTAAAAACTACAAACATGGCGGATATGCGAGACCGACGCACAGGCAGAGAAAGGGGTTTGAGTGATAGATAATCAATGTCTAACCTGATTAAAAATATTTATTTAATGTTATGCGTGTTATATTTCATCTGTAGAAACATTGTGAACATGTTTAATGATATGTTTGGTCATTAACTTTCAAATGCATCATTATGCAAACACATGAGCCGTTCTCGACATGATAGACCCGCGACGATCAACGTGCCTCTTCATTTCTCTCCAATACGGTAGGAAATTTAATTAAACGAAATGTGGATGATGTTAACTGTGATAAGATGATTGACAGTGCAGTTTAAACAGTGACAGAATGCACATAACTAAGCAACAGAGCATATGTTAATGACGCAGTTATGGCGAAGTAGTATGTCCCAAAGCTTGCCTACTATTTTGCTACATACTCAAAAGTATGTACTTTTTCTTCAACAGTACATACTTTTAGGGCATAGTATAAGTAGGTGAATTGGGGCGAAGCAATCCAGTTATCGCTGAATAAAACGCACAACGGAGATAGAGAAATTTAAACTGATGAAACTTGAAGACAATAAACATACGATTGCACAAAATATATGATTTATCTGTGTTCTTCAAGCAATCTTGGTTATTTTTTATAAGGAAAGTATATTTATAATGCAATGTTAATCGACATAGCCTTTATCACTGTATATAATACTATCATTCTGTAATATGAAACCATGTCTGGTCACAAAAAGAAGTTATTTCAAACACTCAACTGTTATTAAGTTAATTTTGAGAAAAAGCATGTCAATAAATGATATCTTTGTTGGACAACAGTTTTGTAAACAGGCTCATAAACATGCAAAACTGTATCGCACACGTGCTACTGTAGTACATTTATTCAGACCGATTTTTTGTGCTCTGTACAGTCCTAACCAAACCAGTTACAGATTGTAGAAGGAGCTTCTCATTTAGCGATAAACTCCTCCTCAGTTTCACGTTCTGCACAGAAATGTGTCAACAACTAGACTTTATCGTTATTATCGCAGGAAGACTAATTCTTATCATGGGGAGAATTTTTACCGGTATATCGCAAAAGATATCGCCCATCCCTACGTTATCTGATAGTGGTCTTAATTATTTAATGCATGTTTGAATAAATGTGTTATGAAACAATTTATGACAGCCACTGTGTAAATGAATATATTTCAACAACAAATAGGCAGAAATTGTCTAATTTAGAAGTTAATTTAATAACTACATTATGTGTAGTTTATATGTTTGCATACATTTTTTTTTTTTTTTTTAGTTGAGTGTCGATTATTATATATAAAAATAAATAGTAATTCAATTTAAGTTTGGGCTCTGTTGTTAATTGTAACCTTATAGTAATGTAAATGAACTCCCTGTTTATTGCATAACCTAAGGTAGATTTAATTGTAATTTAATTTATTTAAAGAGAGCAATTTGTTCAGTAAACCATTGTTTAATAATAATAATTAAAAAAAGCAATTTTATGTATAGTTTTTCCTCCTGCTGTACCGAAACTATACTTTACCGTGACGTCAAATCCGAGGTACGTACCGAACCGTAATGTTTGTGTACCGTTACACCCCTAATATATATATATATATATTTAATTTCTTATGTTTATTTTGTAAGGATGGATTAAACCATTAAAAGTAACTTTTTGCTAAGCACGAAGAACACAGTAATTTAGTTTTATCTTTTGGGAAGTATATTGTTCAAAATTAAAAATGCAAATCTGTTGTTTTGTTGTAATAGTGTAATAATTAATAAAATACTAATATAATATATTATAAAATATGTAACAAAATGTAGTTTATATAAATGCGCTAAATATATACACTACTGTTCAAAAGTTTGAGGTCAGTAAGATATTTTTTGTAATGAATACTTTTATTCAGCGAGGATGCATTAAATTGATCAAAAGTGACAGTAAAGACATGTATAATGTTACAAAATATTTCGGTTTTAAATAAATGTTGTTCTTTTAAATGTTCTATTCATCAAAGAAACATTTAAGCTGCTGAAAATTCAGCTTTGCCATGACAGGAATAAATAATATTTTAAAATGTACTAAAAAAAGTGGTTGAATTGTAATAATATTTCACAATATTACCATTTTTACTGTGTTTTTTCTTTACTTTCGATCAAATCATTTTTGAAAGAATGCTTGAGTATTCTTACCCCAGATTTTTGTACTTATAATATAATATAATTAATGTTTCTAATTGTGATTTGTATTGCTTCATTAAGAATGAATTTCCTGTATTACAGGCATTGAGGGAACAGTTGAACCACATGAAGAACCTCTTAAGAATGTGCCGTTTGGCTCAAGAGTGAGTGTTTTTCCTGCACTTTTTCTTCGAGACGGCACTGAAGAGCGCTGCGTCTCAAGTCTCTGTTCTGTTGACAGGGTTCTGGATCAGTTCGACACTCTTCCTGGACATCTGACCGAAGACTTTCACCTGTTCTCTCTCAACGACCTCACGGCTGTCCGCAGCGGCGGTCTGGGGCCAAAGCTGCGAGATCTGCTGCGCCTCGGCTCCAGCCACGTCACGGACTGCGTGGTGAGTAGTTACATAACATTGCGTTTGTTTAGGTCAGTGGTCTCAAACTCAATTCCTGGAGGGCCCACAGCTCTGCAGAGTTTAGCTCCAACCAGCTCCGACTCACACCTGCTTGGAAGTTCCTAGTGATCCTGAAGACCTTGATTAGCTGGATCAGGTGTGTTTGATTTGGGTTGGAGCGAAACTGTGCAGAGCTGTGGGCCTCCAGGAATTGAGTTTGAGAACACTGGTTTAGGTGATATTTTATGGTCTAGATTTGCGGTTGATCTAGATTTATCAGGTTTATTTGTTCTTCTTCTGTTGTTGTTCCCCCACAGCTCTGCCAGGCCAAGGGCTTCATTTGTGAGTTCTGTGGAAATGACAAGGACATTATCTTCCCCTACGAGCTCAGCAAGTGCCTGCGCTGTGAAGGTGACCCTCTTATTGATTGGTTGATTGATTGATTAATGCATTTATTTATGTATGTATTTATTTCTAAATGCATTTATTATGCATTTATACATTTATTTATTTATAAATTGAAAAGTATTTCTAATTTAGTTTATTTCTGCATTTATTTGTTTATTTATTTATTTATTATTTCATACATTTCTACATTAGAAATAAATGTATGTTATGCATGTATACATTTATTTATTTATAAATTGAAAAGTATTTTCAATTTATTTTAAATAGTATTTTATACAATTATTTGTTTATGCATTCATGGATTTATTTCTTCCTTTATTTATGGATTTATTTATACATTTATGCGATTTTTATGAATTTTTGCATTAATAAAATATATATTAAATGTATATATAAATAAATATTTATTTTTTTATAAATTGAAAAGTATTTCTAATTTAGTTTATTTCTGCATTTATTTGTTTATTTATTTTTTATTTCATACATTTCTACATTAGAAATAAATGTATGTTATGCATGTATACATTTATTTATTTATAAATTGAAAAGTATTTTCAATTTATTTTAAATAGTATTTTATACAATTATTTGTTTATGCATTCATGGATTTATTTCTTCCTTTATTTATGGATTTATTTATACATTTATGCGATTTTTATGAATTTTTGCATTAATAAAATATATATTAAATGTATATATAAATAAAGATATGCATTTCTTTATACATTTATGTATGCATTTGTTTGTTTATATGAATTTCTGCGTTTCTGCTTTTATTCTGCTTTTTATTTATTCTTTTATTTCTACATTTATTGTTTTTTCTATATTTCTTTAAGCATTTATTTCAACATTAATTTATGCATTTATGTTAAGTTTATGCATTTATACATTTATTTATAAGTTTGTTATGAATTTATACATGTATTTATTTATAAACTGAAAGGTATTTATTTATTTATAAATTTGTTTCTGTGTGCAATTATGTACACATTTATTTATGCATGTTTTTATACAATTATTTGTTTGTGTTTATGGATTTATTTATGCATTTATTTATGATTTTCTTCCTTAATATATAATAATACATAATGTTTATATTATTTTTTTATGTTATTTATACAATTATTTCTGCATTTATTTATATGCATAAATTAATAAAATGCATAAATGTATGCATACATTTATATTTGTGTTTATATGCATTTATACATTTCTGTTTTTTATTTTTTATTTATTCAGCTTTTTATTTATTTCTGCTATTATTTATACATGCATTTATTTATTTATATATGCATTTATGCACTTATTTATACATCAATGCATTTATTTATACATTTATTAAGCTAAACTACAATGTTTTCTTTAGGTCTTTTTCCCATGTTATGGTGGTTGGTTGTAATGGTCTGTTTTTTTGTTGTGCAGATTGCCATGCGTGCTATCATAAGACCTGCTTTAAGGGTGGGAAGCAGTGTCCCCGCTGTCTGAGACTCGCCGAGAGGAGAGAGCGGATGGCTCGCAAGAACATGGAGGAGCAGGAGGACAGAGAGGAGGACGAGGCCAGCGGGACCTAACACACAATGCCAGTAAGATTTCACCAGAGCACAGCGCAGCAGTGAATGTAGTGACTGATATTCAGCCAAACGTTTCTTGATTCCCGTCCAAAATAAGCTGCTCTAAAAGTCCTGCTGACTGCAGCACAATGGATCATTAATGCTAAAGAGTTTTATGTGCAAACAAGACGTTTCTGCTTTTTAAGGACTGCCGCCTTCAGACACAAAATCGTATTGTTTTTTACTATGTGCCGTGTTTTGTTTGTTTGTTGCCTCTATCCTTAAAAATCCAATTTATTTTTAATCAACAGGCTGTTGAGTCCTGTGGTAAGCTTTTATGTGTAGGGATTTATGTGTAATGTTATTGTCTATCTGCTTTTTGTTGGTTATATTTTAGCGTATAACCTGTTGTGTGCCTCTTTGTTTTGCACAATCTGTGTTTCTCCAGAGGTTTCTAGAAGTGCCAGGTCCAAGCTTACTGTGTTAAAGATCAAAGCTACTAAAACAAAAGGCCTCATTCGTGAAATGTGAGCCAAATTAATTTAATAATTTGTAAATAAATAAATAATATTAATTTAATGCAACAATGTACCACAAGTAAACTACGAATTTCAAGTAAAACAAATTTTTATGTACATGTCTGTTAACGATTGAAGTGTAAATCGGCATATTGAACTGAATGCAACTATTTATGTAAGAATTATTTTTTGCACTATTTTGTACAGAAATTCAATTTGCTTTTTCGTAAAAAACCATTTTAGACTGAAATTTGCTCTGGTTATTCCAAAAACAATTTATGCATAATTGCGTAAATACGCATATGCATAGTATGCATAAATTGTTTTGGTTTTGTGAACATTTTAACCAGAAATATAAATAAAACCAATTTGTAAAACCATTCTTGTGGAAGTTACTACAAAGTTCAAGTTTCACAAATGAGGCTTAATACTGGTCTTTAATTGTAAATTTGAAGGCCTTTTTGCTTTAACATTTTGCACCTACCAAAAAATGGCACTTTGTATGTTTTCTGTCCGTTGTTAGACAAAAAATGTCTTGTTGGTTCTTTAATTTGCACTAGTTTGATGTTTGTTTGAATGAGAATTGTATTAATGTTTGAGCCGGAACATCATTCCAACATCTCACATTCAGTCCAAAATCTTGCACAGTGGCCCATACTCATCCAATGAAGCTACTCATTGAAAAAGAAAGTTGTACCAAAGTGTTAATTGGTTAAAAGAGTTTATTACATTGGAAAGTTGTATTACATCATACATACTGGACCTAAGTTAGTTTGAGTAGTATTGAAAAGAAAATATATTCAAGAGCCCTTTTGTTTGCTGCTGTGAGTATATCTGAAGCAATAACGACCATGTGCTACTCTGCCACAAGCATTAAATGACTTAAATGCACTGACCTTAATTATATGAGATTGAACGAATGAACAAACTTGCTATTGTGTGGTTGCTTATGGGATCTAATATTAAGTTTGTAATGTTTCATTTGATCCTGCTGACGATGTGTCCACTTGAGCTTATTGTTGTAAAATTACTGAGTTGCCTTTTTTTTTTTATTCAGGTGCTTTTGATGCACTATTTGAGAAGATGTACATATATAATTTCTTATTATGTAAATATATGTAACTGACAATTAAAGATGTTTAGACTACTTTTGCCTTTGTTTTGGAGTCATTATTGTATTGTTGTGTTACACAAAACTTTTGATGGACCGTTAATCGGTTTTACCAATATTTTTTCCCGATATTTGTGCATTTTTCCATAATCAGATATCAGTTTTGTAATGTCAGATCCACCGATAAATGGTTCAGTTATGCATATCGGTTATCGCCTCATAAACTCGCAAATAATCGATATCGGTTACAATAGGGTGACCATACATACTTTTTTTTTTTTTTT
>NW_015666542.1:142215-156023 GCF_001515625.1 Sinocyclocheilus rhinocerous
TTTTTTTTTTTTTTTTGGACATATCCTGGCAGGGATTTCTAAATTGCTTAAAATGTCCATGTTTTGGCATTGTTTTCCTATTATTTTCATACTTGTACAAAGTAATGACTGAAAAGTACATAATTGACCAATGTGGCATGTAAGAAGGCGGAATCTACAGAGAACAGCCAAAGCAATGCAAATACACGTTCATATAATGGATAAGAGAACGTCAATAAGAAAACAGCCAAAATCTAGAAATTTTTGGTCCTGACCAGGACAGGAAAAGAGGACATATGGTCACCCTATTATAACCTATACCGATTATTTGCATGTTTATATGCCGATAACCGATATGCGTAAATTAACCATTTATTGGTGGATCTGATATTACAAAACCGATATTTAATTATGGAAAAATGTACAAATCAATGTCGGTCAATTTCTACTCACTACATTTCTGCTGTAGAGAATATGGGAAAACAACCAAAAGCCTATGTAAACATTCTTTTCTACTAGCCTGTAACTCTTTCTACTGGTTCATCCAAATGCACCACATGCATATGATTACGAGCGCGTATCCCGTGATTATCAACAGGTAAATGCGGAAGAGAAGGAAGTCCAGGATGTAGCCCACATGACACCACTGGTTCTGTAGATGGTCTTCTTTTCGTAGAATGGACAAATAAGTGTTCATCTCTCTAAGATCCTGACTGATCTGTCTTAGTTCAGGCACATCCAGTGTCATGGATCCAGACGCTAGGGGACAAAAAGCAACCATTTAGCATCTTAAATAGAGGTGTCCCCTCCTGCTCCTGGAGGACCAACATCCTGCTGAGTTTAGCTTCAACAAGCTCCAATACACTTGCCAGGAAGTTTCTAGTGAATCTGAAGACCTTGATTAGGTGAATCAGGCGTGTTAAATTAGGGTTGGAGCTAAACTCTGCAGGACACCGGCCATCCAGGAACAGGTTTGGACACCTTTCATCAGGATCTATTCTTGTCTCACCATTAGTGGATGTCTGTTGACTGGACGTTGATTGTGAGGGCTGGACGACCCATGGATTGGTTTCTTGTTTCCCTTCTAGCTTGGCTAAAGGGTCTTCAGGGAAACTGTAGCAAATAAGTCGAGCAATGAAGCGCATCACCAGCACCTGAACCCAATGTGGCACCTCCCTGTATTTCATTGAATTGTGGTGGAGGACGCAGGTGATGAGGACCGTCTCCAGCAGACTTATGGTCATGAGTGCCAGACACACAGAGAAATAGATACCTAGGAGGTGAAACCAAATTTTAGAGATATAACTAAATGAGTGTTTAAAAATAGTTAACAATACTACATAATTAAATTATTTTTTCTCTCTGAAATACTTGATCCTTATTGGTCAACCATGTCAATTGTCCATTGTCCATGGCAACATACCAGTTGCACTGCTATGTCTCTCATATCACTCTGCATGTTACATCTTGCTACTGTGTTTTGGTTAACGGTTGGCCTTGGAGGACTTCAGTATAATGGTGCGTTCACATTTGCGAAATTTCATGAGCAAAAAAAGGTCAGTTGCCTATTGTCAGTAGTGTAGAGATGTAAACACTGCTCACAGCAATTCAAGCCAAGCAGCTTTCTGTTGACCAACATGGCAAATTCGCATTACCAACTGAACCCAGTGCAAAATCTGCGTGGGGAAGTCTTTTGCTCACAAATGTGTGGATTCCTACTGAAATGATATCCCGATATTTGCATTTTTCCACAATCAGATATCCTGCAGGTTTGCAGTTATAATGTACAAAATGTGCAAATATTAGGAAAAGAAAAATGCAAAGAAAAATGTGCAAATATCGGTAAAATATTGGTACAATTGGTACAGGTTGATCTCTCAAAGCTTACAAATGTGTGGATTCCTACTGAAATATATTTGCCGATATTTGCATTTTTCCACAATCAGATATCCTGCAGGTTTGCAGTTATAATGTACAAAATGTGCAAATATTAGGAAAAGAAAAATGCAAAGAAAAATGTGCAAATATCGGTAAAATATTGGTACAACGATTATCGGTTGATCTCTCAAAGCTTTTGTTAAGCCATCTATCAAAGGTTTTCTCTTCTTAAACCCAAAGCAGACTTCCATTTAGATACAAATGCTTTAGGCCAGAATGAAGAAAATTAAAGTTCACACATTGCTTCACACTGGTGTGTTGTGGCTAATTGACCTATTAAAGGCGTTCCATTAGCAGTGCTGGGAAGCAGGTCGTTCATAATGAGAAGAAAGACCGTATATCCCAGAATAAGGGTCATTTTGAAAGAGGATCGATCCACGCTGTGCGGCGGCAAGTAGAAGGACATGATGTCAATGATCATGAGGAAGGCGCTGGGGATGATCAGGTTCACCACATACAGTATCGGCCGTCGCTTTATCACCACCTGCAGGATGGAAACAGTAAGACTCGGACTGACATATATTTAGTTTGAAGTGCTGTATGTTTTTTGGAATATCACACATTTACATTTACGGAGTTCTGCACGTGACATGCGGTAGTAAAAATATCTTGTTATTCATGGCTAATAAATAAAGAATTCATTTCTAAGACTAATTTGTTTCCTTTTTTTCCTTTTTAATTTGCTTAAATTGCGGGCACACTTTAAAGAAACAAATTAGTGAAATGTGGCCACAAATGAATAATTATCTCACAATTCTGAGAAGAATTAATTATGAGATGAAAAGTCGCAATTACCCTTTTTTATTTTTTATTCCGTAAAACATTTTTTAGAAAAAAAGTTGAAAGTTGCAAGATGTAAACTCATAATTCCAAGAAAAAAAGCCAGAAATATGAGGCTTTCCAGCGCTGGAGAGAACTCAAGGAGCGGAAGGCCTGCGATGGAAAATTATGTCAGACCCTCGTGACTGTGTGTCAAGCTCAGTAAGTCTTATTTTTAAAAAATAAAGTTTTATTATATTTAAAAGGTATATATTGTAGGGCTGTCAGTCGATTAAAATGTTTGATTAATTACATGGTGTGTCGATTAATTAATCTAATAAATCGCAAATTACATTTGGCTGTGAAAATACCCCCAAAATATTATTTAAAGCTATTTTTGTGATAAATGAGAAAGCATTAAGTAGACATTAAAAATAGTAGCTTTAGAGAGAAATATTTAATTTGATTCAACATAAAATTTATTACACAAACATTTAGGCTACAACAGCCTTACATAAATGGAACATAAGAAGGTAATTTGAGAAACATCTCAGTTTTTTTTCCTGTTTATGCAATGAAAGTCACTGGTAACCAAAACAGCTTTGTTACCAACAATCTTCAAAATGCCTTTTTTTATGTTCCACAAAAGAAAGCAAGTCATTCAGGTTTGAGTAAATGATGACATAATTTAAGTTTTTTGGGTGAATTATCCCTTTAAAGTTTTTTCCCCCTTTTTTTATTTTAATTTTTTATTTTAAATGAAATAATACAATAACACTCTAAATAAAAAACTAAAGCTGCCAGCAGGTGGTGGTAATTGTCTTTATGAGTCATTCATTCATTAACTTACTCCCGGACGCGTTTTTGGAACCACATACCTCGAGTAAGCAAGGTTTGGGGTTAATCAACCGAGAGTTCAGGGTTTAGCTGACGGTAAGTTAACCGTGCTTTCTGTAATACACCTCAGTTCTGCTGTGGCTTAGGTAATATTTTTTTTGGCAAAACTGAGCAAAAACAGACAATATTGTGTTTAAATTATAACACAATATTAACTTCATATAAAATCACATTTGCACTCTTCGGGACAAACAGCACTCGTGTTACTGTTCTCACTGCTCGTGTATCGTTTATCATATGATATAGGCCTAAATATGAGACAACAGCATTTTTGCCCCAATATCTTGAATTTTAGGGCATAACTGCATTTATGGAGTTGTTGCCCTGTCAACTGTATGAAATGTAAGATGACGTACAGGTCTGGGGGCGGGGCCAGTGCTTAAAATATTTTAATCGCGTTATTTTTTCATAACTAATTAATTAACGAGTTAAACTGACAGCCCTAATATATTTTTAATACTATTAAGGTGTGTACATTCACACAAATTCAAGATGCAAGGAAAATGTTTTTATGATGTTTTAATTGATGGTTACACCACTTGACATTATTGAAAAATTGAAACTTTTCAAAATTGGCATTCGGTTACTACAGTATGTTGACTTTAAATTACTGCATGCGAAAGTCTTAAGTGGGTCTTCACAAACCGCAGACACACATTAAGGGAAATGCTTTCATGACAAATATGTGCTGAGATGGCAGGAAATGAGGAGAGCAGTGAAAGAGGAGACATTACTGGTGTGCATGTAGGAGCCGAAGGTGAAAGAGCAGTTCTGGATGTCGAAAGGGAAACTGAATATCTGTAGGTTACAGGCGCTAACCAGCCTCAACATCCTGTCATAGCGGATGTGGCCCGTGTGGTTCACATACACATAAGGACAGGCCTGAGATACATCGTCATCCACGCTAAACAGGAGAAAAGAGAGAGTTAAAATTATTATATGTATGATTTTTTTAGATTACTTGTAGACTGTATTATTTTTAGCCTTCTGCTAAGACAAAAATAGTCCAATTTATAGAATTGGCCTAGAAACAAGACGAACACTGCAACAATATTACATAGCTATTTAATTCGATTTTAAATCTTATTGCTAAAGTTTTGTTTATAGTTAATTAGGTAACCATAATGATAGCTATATAGAGTGCTGCAGAAATTATGTATTTTTTATATATTATTCCCAAAGATATGGGATAACATTTCACTGGTGAGAATGTGTTGGTTTGTGTTTTTATATGCGTTAATTCAATATTATAGGATGTTATCTTTTTAATGTTTAATGTAGCTAATGCCTTCATCTTGTTGTATTGTGTTAGATTAACAAAATCTTCTGCTGAAGTCTATTACATACAGAGCTGGGTAGATCACTTACAAATTGTAGTCCATTACTGATTCCAAATTACAGAATTGTAGAAATTTAGATTACATTACATTACACAATTTAGGATTACTTTCAGACTACTTTCTGGTTGCTTTTAGATTATTTTTGACCTAACATGTTTATCACACAATGCACTTCAGACTACTTTAAGTGCATTTCAGACCACTTTCTGATTACTTTTAAATAGGATAATCTTGTACCATATTGATATAAAAATACAAAGAGTTAGAAATATATTATTAAAGATACGAGAAATATCATGAAGTGCATTAAACTTTACATTATGTCAAGGTTTCCCAAACTTGCGTTTGTAAGTTTAATGAAAGGCTAACAATGAAATAAATCATTAAAAAAAGTACAATTAAAATAACTAATTTTAAAATAACAACAATCAAAATGGAACACTTACTAAAAACAGTAATATATTTTATTTGTTTAACTGCATGTCATGTGACCATTAATCAATGTCAGAGAAATGTGAACATGCAAATGTGTTACTTAATTTTTAACTTATTAGCTTAAAAAGTTGAGTACTTCAAGTAAATATACACTCTAAAAAATGCTGGGTTAAATACAACCCAGTGCTGGGTAAAATAGGGACAAACCCAACTGGGCGGTTTTGACCAACTTGCTGGGTTTGTCCCTATTTTACCCAGCACTGGGTTGTATTTAACCCAGCATTTTTTTAGAGTGTATTAGGTGAAAGAAGTTTGGCTGACAAAAAAAAAATCCCTGCATTACGTGTAAATAAGAAATAAGCTGAATTTGTGCATTTTAATGTGATTTAAAGACAAAAGTGACTGATAATTCAAATAAATATTAACCTGTTCCTCAGTACTTGATGCAATGTTTACATGTTGAGAAAAACACTTAAAACTGAAATGATATTTTGTAAATGCAGTGGTCAAACGCAACTGTTCTGATTATGTAATGTAATCAATAATTACCAAATTTTTCTAAGTACCTAATTTTTGGAATCTGATTACATAATCCAGATTACATGTAATCAGTTGCTACTTAGCACTGATTGCAGATATAAATATCCATACATTCGTATACAGTGTTGGGGGTAACTCATTACAAGTAATGCAAGTTACGTAATCAGATTACTTTTTTCAAGTAACTAGTAAAGTAACGCATTACTTTTTTAATTTACAAGAAAATTACTTTTTCAAAAAATTAATGCCAGTTACTTTGTTTTCCCATTTATTGACTGACAAGCCTCTTGTCCCCATATTGGGAGAAATCGGGAGTACAGAGGAATTGTGTGCGACTACACAGTACTTTTGTATATAGTTACCCCAAAAATTATTTGGACACTTAAAAATGTACAGATATTTCACACACACAAAAAAAATTCTATGGTGTCTTTAATAAAATGATAAAACTGTAGAAGTGTTTAATATTATAAACACAAAAAGTATTCCAACATTTTGTTTAAATATAAGTGTATATTGTTTGATCATATTTCTAGCATGTTTAACTTTGACAGTGAATTAAAAGCACTCTCTTTCAATTGCACATCATCTAATCTTATAAATGTACATAAAGCAGAAATACATGTATACCATATATATATTACAGAAACAATACATAACTCTAAAGCCGATCCTGTAACATTGGATCAGTTTGACCATTTTAGAAATTAGTAACACGTAATGAAATCACCTTTCAATTGCTGCTGTAATTAAAAACCTTTAATGTGGTGAAAGTGAAATTCATCACATTAATTTGATTTGTCAAACAACTATGATGCAGATAAATGTGTTAATGTTATGCCAATGTTTGGAATGGTTGGCACAAAAAAACAAAACGACAATTGATTTGGTATAAAGGGTAATTCTGAATCATTGAAGATATTGCATAGTTGTTTTTAACAAAGACAAAATTATAACTGAGCAAAATGTGAAGTCTGTGATCTACATATGTTTAATTCATTACCTTTAAGTAGAACGAAAAATGCCAAAAGTAAACGCCAAAGATGTCCCATAATGCTCCGTGTGGATGAGATGTCCTTTTGTTTAAAACTGCTCACCATTAACTTCCACAGGTAAAATGGGATGACTTTACTGGCACCATCATGTGCGCTGTTGTTTAACACCTTCGGTAACCACTGACCTATGTTGTTTTAATAGCTTTGGATCCGTTTGGTTGAACTCATTAGTGATGTACGTACCCGTTTTCCATTAGATGATAAAAAACATGTTCAGTTCCACACATTTAATTAGAGGAAAGAACACCTTTCACACTTGCGCTATTATGGCTCCTCAAGACATTATTAAATCTATTTTAACATATTAAATCTTGAATATATTTCCAGTTGTTTTATATACCATGGGTAGTTTTATATTTTCGTGATACCATCTAGAAATCCAGAGACTGGCCTTGTTTGTATGTTACTTAACATATTGCATTTTTGTTAAAGAGCATTTTCTTGGGGCTTCTTTTATAGTCATGCATCAAATTAATAACTATCATTAACTATAATTATTAATTTAGAAATGCATTACCCTATGCTTATTTCAATACTTATATTTAACATTAAACCATAACTCAATCAATAAATCCTTTAAAAAAACAAACACACAAAACCAGGAGCAAAGTTTTTGATATTTAAATAATATTTAGTATTATTTAATAGTATAATATTTGAAAATGACAGTGAAAAGAAATAATTTGCTATTTATGCTACCAAGCTAACAAAACATGTTTTGGTGATACAGATACAACAGAATGTAAGATTCTACATATTTACTAATTTTGAATTTTATTTTTTTTTATGTTCCAGAGCTTGAACATCTAATGTATTGGGACACTTAAAGGGTTAATTCACCCCAAAAATTAAAACTCTGTCATCATGTACTCTCCCTTAAGTTGCTCAAAAACTAACAGTTGCCAGTAGACTTTTTTTTTGCCATAAAGTTAATGGCTACTGTCAACTGTTTGGTTACCAACATTCTTCAAAATATCTTCTTTTGTGTTTGAAACAACTTGAGGGCGAGTAAATGACAGAAATTTAATTTTTGGTGAACTACCCCTTTAAAGCCCCAATAAAGAGTGCAAAGCTAGAGTATTTAGTTGAACATCCCTTGCATTACATCAGAAATAAATCATGCCATCATCAGAGTTTTGCTGTCATCAGTTTACAGAGCAGGCAAGAATAAATTACGACCTTTTGTCTAGACTGTAGGAGTACAGCCACAGAACCATAATTGTGCTTAAACTCACAACGATAAAGAGGCTATACATTATAAAGAGCACACGGTCAATGACCTGACCAAACATGAACCAGTCATCTGTTCTGTTGTCATGACTGAAGTGCTCTTCAACTTGGTGACGGATGGCCAGTAAATCCGTACTCATCTTCTTCATTTCATCAAGGCATTGTTCCCAGACTCTCACTGGACTTGCACCAACAAGTTCTTTCTTTGGAATATCAGTCATGGTGTTTTTGTAGAAAGTGCTCTCAGATGTGTTTGCTGTGGCAAGAAACAACACCACCATTGGAAAACATCTTTTACACCGATGATATTAATTCTGACGCCAGGTGCGCACCAATAATGTGAAAGCGTACTGGAAGACAAAAATATATTGGCTTCCAAAAAGAGTCTTACCTTCAAAGTTTTTATCGCATGATTTCTTCATACAAGCAAGTCGAGCAAGATATTTCAGGACCAGAATCCTGAGCCACTTGGGTAAGGGAGGCAAGTCACGGGAACCGCACACGATATTGGTGATGAAGATGGTCTCAAGGAGACTTGCTACCATCAAGGCCAAACAGAGTGAGAAAAACACATCTAGATCGAGAGAGAAAGATAAGATTGGAGGTAAAGAAGGATCACCTACCCTGCTGAAAAGATCAGGTTAGAGTCCTTGGCTTCATTTCCAAAAAGTATTGTAAACCACTGTAGAGACCATTGATACCATTGATGGTCTACAATGCTTTTGAGAAATGCAGACCTGGGGTGCATTAAGTCATATCAGATATGTATTTTGATTTCGAATTTAGAAATTACAGAAAATGCTGATCCATGTGTGAGATGATAATATAAAATGTAGTAAATAAATATATATAATATAATAAATTAAACATTACCTTGTCATAGTGTTTTATAACTGAGTTGAATGAACTTACTCCCGGACGCGTTTTTGGAACCACATACCTCGAGTAAGCAAGGTTTGGGGTTAATCAACCGAAAGTTCAGGGTTTAGCTGACGGTAAGTTAACCGTACTTTCTGGAATACACCCCAGGTCAACTCAAAGAGGTCTGTAATACCTTGAGAAAGCTAGGATGCTGATTGGCTCACGTCCCATTTGTTTACATAGAGTGTAGGGTTTATGACCTAAACTGCAGCCAGCCATCAGATGGCAACTGGAATGTTTTGGCTTCACATTTCAGGATGTGTGCGGCATTGGGGTCTTCAGACTCACTAGAAACTTCTTGGCAAGTGTATTGGAGCTGGTTGGAGCGAAACTCTGCAGGGTACTGGCTCTCCAGGAGCAGGATTGCACACCCCTGAGTTTTGACATATACCAGCCCTATGCCATGCCAACTTTGGTTTGCCAAGAAAGTATTGCTGTGTAGGTTGCACCAGCATCCCATTCTGGAGACCATCAACTTATGCTGGTGACCATCTGGGGCCACATTTTAGCAGAGTAAAGACAAAAATATGCAAAATGAGTGAATAAGAAGGTTTGACAACATACTTATGAGTGGTAAGTTGTTTCCTGTGACGGGCAGCAGGTCGTTCATTAGCAGCAGGAAGACGGTGTAACCCAAGATGAGGGTCATTTTGAAGGAAGCACGGTCCACACTTTGAGGTGGCAGCAGGAAGCTGAAGAGATCCAAAGAAAGCAGGAAGCTGCTGGGAATCAGGAGGTTCACCACATAGAGCGCAGCTCGACGTCTCAGGACAATCTAGTCCACAACGAGTAAGGACATTATTGTTAATCAAGTATACATTTCACAGTAAAAAAATACCACAAAGGTTTGAATTCACTAAGAAGTTGCACAACTTTTGTGTGTGGTATTTCCTACTTGTTTTCAGCTTTGTTCTCTGTTGTTTTATTGACGTTTTCCAACCTCTTCTTTAGCTAATTCTTTAAAAGTAAAGACCCAACTGTGAGTGTTGGAACCAGGCAGGTCTACAAAAATACGTCAATCCTTCAACACTCCATTGAGCTGTAATCCATTAGGTGGATTTGGGCTCATTACAGATTGTGCCAACTAGATACAGCCCAGAAATCTCCAAAGGAGCATGGGAACTCCAGATGGAGCAGAACCTCCGAAGGATTTCACCAAATCGTAAGAGTTAGATCACCTATTCAGAAAACTCAGTTCTTCTTGCTAGAGGCATTAATGTTGCACTGAAACTGCACACAGAAAGCAGGAAGCAAACATAAGCAAAAATTATGGCCAAGTGATGAGGAAAAGCCCTATAACTGGTCATAACCAGGCACATACTGTAGTCCAGGGGTGTCCAAACCTGTTCCTGGAGGGCAACTGTCCCAGCAGACTTTAGTGCCAACCCTAATTAAACGCACCTGAAATAAGCGAATCAAGTACTGTGTTCAAATCGCTCCCTATACTCTCATTTACTATTCCCTACATTAGTCCACTAATATAGTTCAGTTGAAGGAGTGAATGAAAACGATTGAGCGAATTCAGACTTCAGGTGTTCTGGAAGGAACTGGCAGTTCCAGTAGTAAAAGTGAAAAGATTTATCTTGAACTTTGTCATTGAAACTAGCATGTATAAACCTTAATTAAACTATTTACCAATCAATTTAAAAGAAATCTATACCTGTATGACATTAAGTTCTACCCACATTGGACAAGTGGTTTGGAAAATGGATGGATGGACGATTCAGCTGTAGGCACCAACTTCTGGCGAGATGCAGGAATTCATTCTGCACATCCCTCACAGTGCATTACGGGTATTCTCAAGTATACATCGGTTGTACACTCACTATCACAGTGCATTATGGGATTGAATGAGTACACTCGGTAATGTCCACTATGGTTTTGGACACCACTAATAATGGCTGTCCCCTTAAAAAGTGACCTATTTAAGGGTAAAGGGTTGATTTCAGGCACAGCAAGGGTCTTCAGATTCACTATAAACTTCCAGGCAAGTGTGTTGGAGCTGTTTGGAGCTAAACTCTGCAGGACGGTGGTCCTCCAGGAGCAAGATTAGACACCCCTGGTGTAGTCAAACACACTTTCAGCTTTTTTGTTGGTGTCTGGATCACAGTGGTGTAGCAGTGCTGCACAGTCCCAGTAACATGCACCTGATCATGACGCTCGCTGCGATTTTGCCAAGTAAGACATGTTCCTGGATCAACATATTTTGTTGATCCTGGATCGACATCACTGTCCAAAAATATAGACTAAACCCAATCCCTACCCCTTAACCTAACCCTACCCATAATTTATTCCTAAAATCAGTGGGAAATGATAGCTGATTAACAAGGGTGTGGAAGCACCCAACCCTGATTGTAAGCCTAAAACAGATATTTCCTGAAAAGTTATCCCTCAATTCTGATTGGTTGATTTGAATGTTGTTCCAGGATCAACAAGGATGTTGATCCAGGAACATGTTGTACTTGGTGAAATCACGTTCACCAATCGTGACAGTATCGGTTGCGATTCTTAGTGAATTCCCTCCCAAATCTAAAATGGCACCAACATAAACAATGAGGTTATCCCATCCCCCTTCCAGAAAGAGCTGTACTGGTTTTTCTGCTCTCATGTCTATCAGCTCCCACTCTCCTTTAGTTGTCATCGCTTCAAGAGAATTTTTGAATATCTGCTCCACTGGCAGAAAGAAGAACAACTGAATATCATCACCTAGAAAAAAGAGACCAATAGGTACAATATAATCACAAGTAGCCAAACAGGAACATACTTTTTTCAGTTTTGCTTACTCACGAGAGTGTTTATAAGAGTTGAACGTGTATGTACAGTTTTGAAAATCAAATGGAAAGGTGTAGATGTCCAGTCTGCAGGAGCTGATCACGTGAAACGGCTGTCCGTCAAGCACCAGGCCAGTGTTGGTCACATAGACGTAGTATGTTTCTGGTGCTCGGTTTTCATCCATGCTGTAAAATGATGGTGGGTAGCAGGTTAAAGTTTATGGATGTACATTGCAAGTGTGTAAACACACTTTTTTCCCCCAATCCAGTAGTCATAGCTGTTACATTCAATATTTGCAACTTACAATTCATTGATGACAATGTCTGGAATCCATATCTTTTGTCTTGGTAGTGAGATCTTGTTCGTTCCACACTCAGCAGGATCCCAGCTCAAACCTTCAATCTGCCACCTCTACAAAAAATAATTATTCAACTAGTGCTATTGCTACTAGTGCCTGGACGTATTTAGCTCCGTAAAATGTTATTGAATCATGCGAGACGACTATTAATACCTACTAAACTATGGGTGTGTGATATTTATCATCTGCGCAGGGCCGGATTTACGCATAGGCTTCTAGGCATGTGCCTATGATCGCTCGTCCAGGGAGGGCCCAAGTACAATGAAGAGATATATAATATTTTTGTTACTCTACGGGTAGGGCTGCACGATAAATCGCATGCGATGAAGGTGATGGAGATTTACCGCTGATTACAGAACCGGCTTTACTGACAAGATGCGCGTTAAATATCGCATGCGATTTATCGTGCAGCCTATACCTACAACAGCAAAAGAACCAAAAAACAATAACCAAATAAATACAACAAACAATGGGGGAAAAATGACAAACTATTTACATGTTTTCCACCTTTTTATTTACAGAAAGCACATTTTCCTCCTCCCACTCTCTCTCACAAACGCACATATACATTTATTAATAAATAGCATTAACATACATTTATTTTGCCATGATGAGGTATTTATGTCACGATGAGGTAAATCCGTCCCTGCATCTGCGATAATATCGTAATTGTTGTTGCGAACTGACATTGTCGAGTATGTCACTCACTTTGCAAAAAACAAAGACAAACTCGTCTTGACAATCCAAAAGCATTTACTGTGTGATGAAGCCTATTAGAATGCAGGTATGAAAGCAAAAAACATCCGTGAATGGGATTTTGTTTTTAATATTTGTACGATGTGAAATAGTTAAAGGGGACATAACACACACAGTTTTACATAATCTCATGTTAATCTTGAGTACCTATAGAGTAGTACTGCATCCTTCATATCTCCAAAAAGTCTTTAGTTTGATCATATTTATAAAAGAAAGATACAGCTTTACGATTCTCTCCGGAAACAGCCGAGCACCTGGAGGTGCGCCGTGGGCGGAGCTAAAGAGTGACGAGCACTTGAGCTCCGATTGCCAACAAAACACAGACATTTGATGCAGTTTCACTTACCAGCTGCAGTTCTGAATCATGACCACGATCTTTTATAACTCGAACCGCTCTATCTTTCAGTATCAAACGATGTGCAAATACAGCGTTGAACTGGGCCTTGTTTATAAAACCTTCGTGAACAAACACACTTGTGAAACTCCATTACTGCCCCGGAAAAACAAACTGCATCCACTGTTTACGTAACGCTGGGTTCTTTGGGAAGCTGAACAAAGTTATCTTTCCCTTACCAACCAAAAACACACTTCTTTGGAGACATTCTTCCCGAGCAAGTCACGTGCAGCGCTGCCGGATGAAGCGCGTTGATGGGCACGCTCTTGCTCTTGCTCTGGTTGATGTGTGCGCGGGCGCGCTCTTCCGGGAGAAATGCCCATATAAGGAGTTCCACCCTCATCTACGTCATGAAGAGCCATGATTGAAAAAAACTCTCCGAAACTTGTACGAACCCAGAAGTACGATTTTTGGCACAGAAATACTCCGTCATA
>NW_015666542.1:156154-163752 GCF_001515625.1 Sinocyclocheilus rhinocerous
ACCCTACCCATAATTTATTCCTAAAAACAGTGTGAAATGATAGCTGATTAACAAGGGTGTGGAAGCACCCAACCCTGATTGTAAGCCTAAAACAGATATTTCCTGAAAAGTTATCCCTCAATTCTGATTGGTTGATTTGAATGTTGTTCCAGGATCAACAAGGATGTTGATCCAGGAACATGTTGTACTTGGTGAAATCACGTTCACCAATCGTGACAGTATCGGTTGCGATTCTTAGTGAATTCCCTCCCAAATCTAAAATGGCACCAACATAAACAATGAGGTTATCCCATCCCCCTTCCAGAAAGAGCTGTACTGGTTTTTCTGCTCTCATGTCTATCAGCTCCCACTCTCCTTTAGTTGTCATCGCTTCAAGAGAATTTTTGAATATCTGCTCCACTGGCAGAAAGAAGAACAACTGAATATCATCACCTAGAAAAAAGAGACCAATAGGTACAATATAATCACAAGTAGCCAAACAGGAACATACTTTTTTCAGTTTTGCTTACTCACGAGAGTGTTTATAAGAGTTGAACGTGTATGTACAGTTTTGAAAATCAAATGGAAAGGTGTAGATGTCCAGTCTGCAGGAGCTGATCACGTGAAACGGCTGTCCGTCAAGCACCAGGCCAGTGTTGGTCACATAGACGTAGTATGTTTCTGGTGCTCGGTTTTCATCCATGCTGTAAAATGATGGTGGGTAGCAGGTTAAAGTTTATGGATGTACATTGCAAGTGTGTAAACACACTTTTTTCCCCCAATCCAGTAGTCATAGCTGTTACATTCAATATTTGCAACTTACAATTCATTGATGACAATGTCTGGAATCCATATCTTTTGTCTTGGTAGTGAGATCTTGTTCGTTCCACACTCAGCAGGATCCCAGCTCAAACCTTCAATCTGCCACCTCTACAAAAAATAATTATTCAACTAGTGCTATTGCTACTAGTGCCTGGACGTATTTAGCTCCGTAAAATGTTATTGAATCATGCGAGACGACTATTAATACCTACTAAACTATGGGTGTGTGATATTTATCATCTGCGCAGGGCCGGATTTACGCATAGGCTTCTAGGCATGTGCCTATGATCGCTCGTCCAGGGAGGGCCCAAGTACAATGAAGAGATATATAATATTTTTGTTACTCTACGGGTAGGGCTGCACGATAAATCGCATGCGATGAAGGTGATGGAGATTTACCGCTGATTACAGAACCGGCTTTACTGACAAGATGCGCGTTAAATATCGCATGCGATTTATCGTGCAGCCTATACCTACAACAGCAAAAGAACCAAAAAACAATAACCAAATAAATACAACAAACAATGGGGGAAAAATGACAAACTATTTACATGTTTTCCACCTTTTTATTTACAGAAAGCACATTTTCCTCCTCCCACTCTCTCTCACAAACGCACATATACATTTATTAATAAATAGCATTAACATACATTTATTTTGCCATGATGAGGTATTTATGTCACGATGAGGTAAATCCGTCCCTGCATCTGCGATAATATCGTAATTGTTGTTGCGAACTGACATTGTCGAGTATGTCACTCACTTTGCAAAAAACAAAGACAAACTCGTCTTGACAATCCAAAAGCATTTACTGTGTGATGAAGCCTATTAGAATGCAGGTATGAAAGCAAAAAACATCCGTGAATGGGATTTTGTTTTTAATATTTGTACGATGTGAAATAGTTAAAGGGGACATAACACACACAGTTTTACATAATCTCATGTTAATCTTGAGTACCTATAGAGTAGTACTGCATCCTTCATATCTCCAAAAAGTCTTTAGTTTGATCATATTTATAAAAGAAAGATACAGCTTTACGATTCTCTCCGGAAACAGCCGAGCACCTGGAGGTGCGCCGTGGGCGGAGCTAAAGAGTGACGAGCACTTGAGCTCCGATTGCCAACAAAACACAGACATTTGATGCAGTTTCACTTACCAGCTGCAGTTCTGAATCATGACCACGATCTTTTATAACTCGAACCGCTCTATCTTTCAGTATCAAACGATGTGCAAATACAGCGTTGAACTGGGCCTTGTTTATAAAACCTTCGTGAACAAACACACTTGTGAAACTCCATTACTGCCCCGGAAAAACAAACTGCATCCACTGTTTACGTAACGCTGGGTTCTTTGGGAAGCTGAACAAAGTTATCTTTCCCTTACGACCGAAATCACACTTCTTTGGAGAGATTCTTCCCGAGCGAGTCCCGTGCAGCGCTGCCGCCGGATGAAGCGCGTTGATGGGCGCGATCTCGCTCTTGCTCTGGTCGATGCGTGCGCGGGCGTGTTCTTCGGGAGAAATGCCCATATAAGGAGTTCCACCCTCATTTACGTCATGAAGAGCCATGATCGAAAAAAACTCTCAGAAACTTGTACGAACCCGGAAGTAAGATTTTTGGCACAGAAATACTCTGTCATACTTCAGTATCAAACAATGTGCAAATCCAGAGTCGAACTGGACCTTGTTTATAAAACGTTCGTCAACAAACACAAAAACTGACACTCCGTTGCTGCCCATATAAGGAGTTCCACCCTCATTTACGTCATGAAGAGCCATGATCGAAAAAAACTCTCAGAAACTTGTACGAACCCGGAAGTAAGATTGTTGGCACAGAAATACTCCGTCATACGTCCAAATTGTTTTTTGAAACTTTGTCCATGCTTAGCATGAGAATCCAACTCTTTAATAGTGTAAACAACTCTGAATGCATGAAACAGCATTGTACCCCCCATTTAAGTAATCTCACACAAGCATCAGTGCCGTTTTCCTAACTATTAGCGCAGGAGCGCAGTCACGAATGCTATGTTGATTTTATACAACAGTTCAACAAACAAGAAGTTAATATTCCATGAGTTTTCTTAGTTTCACTAATGCAAATTAGCGCTTAGTGATTTATTCATAAATCGCTTTCTGTGCTGGGTAGTAACTGATTACATGTAATCTGGATTACGTAATCAGACTCCAAAAATGGAGTACTTGTAATTATATTATATTATGTTTTTAAATGTTTATAATCAGATTAAAGTTACTTTTTATGTATTAGATATTTACATTTTATTCACATTTCACACAATTTAATCAATATGGTACAATAGCCGCTTTTCCACTGTCGGGCCAGTGCGAGGCAGTGCTTCAATGGGCGGGGCGGGGCGGGGCGAATAGCCCCAGACCTGTAGCACCGAGCCCAAAATCACACTGCGTTTCCACCGTCGGGCCAGAAGCTCTGCTGCACTTTACTAAAACCCGCCTTTACACACCTTTTTGGGACAACTTCATGCAACCATTATTTCAGTTAACAGAAAACTAATCATAAATAAATCACTGGAGCTAGCGAGATCACAAAATGAACAGGATAAAAGCGGCGCGTGTTTGCATTTTTTATTGTTTACTTAAAGATTTAAATCCAAAAGCATCAGTGTTATACGTAGTGATACATTGATCGTAATGAAATAAGTTTTCAGGACTGAAAATTAGCCACACAGAAATAAAGTGGTATTTATCGTTATTTCACAAAAGAAAGTGGACACATTTATTCAGTCACGTCTGTTTCTGTTTATTTGTAGTCACAGTATACATCACATTTAGAAAGAATTATTATTTCTATAATTTTTCCATCAAAAATACGACCTGAGTAGCAGAGGGAGCTCCCGAACAAAAACTATTATTATTTTATGACATACAGGGAGCTAAATATGAATATCAGACAGTCAGGTATAAAGAGACGAGACTTACTGACAGATAAAATACGTTACTAAATACACGATTGTAATATCCTATATGATTGGTCTGATTTCTTCCAGCGGTCGTATTTACCATTTTTACTATGGTAATGGCTAGCTTGCATAGTCTTTTGCATCGCTTATACATATTTCTGCCTTGTATGGTGATCATAATCCACATCAGATCTCAAACGGAAGTTATTTTAAAAACTCGCTGCTGTCGAAAAGTGAGTTTTGAGCTAAAATTATTTTAAAAGTCTTTAATGCTGGTGTTATAGCTGTTAACTTTATAAAATGATGCACGCCGTTTATGCTCTCCAGACGCGGAGAAACTCTGCCTTTGTTCATAACCACTCCTCTAGCCCCAGCTGGCTCGCTTTGGCCCAGGGTTTTCGTCGGGCCAAAAAATCCGGGCCGTTGGCCCCAAGGAAGCCCCGGCGAGGCACGATCAAGCCCCGGAAGTGACAGTGGAAACGCGACTGGCCCTGGCACGCACTAGCATGCCCGCTTTTGGCCCGACAGTGGAAACGCTGCTAATAATTCCAATCAAGTCAATGTGATAAACAAGTTAGGTCAAAAGTAATCTAAAAGTAATCAAAAAGTAGTCAGACTACATTACCTAACATGTGTAATCTAGATTATATTACTAACTACCGTATTGGCCCGAATATAAGACGACCCTGATTATAAGACAACCCCCGTTTTTCCAGATGGACCTTTTGGAAAAAAGGCTTTTTAAAAAACAAATCTTGTTTTTTCTCAGTAAATTTTTCATGTCATTTGTCTACCCACCACTGATCACTTACATCATTTCATGTGAATCAGCCATTTTGAATAAATAATTTGAATGAATGATTCAATGAATCAGTCATTAAGACAGGGACTTGCTGCCACCTACTGGTTGTTTTAGTGTCTTATTTATTTATCAACCATGCCAGACCTAAACCAGCCAAGGTACCAGCACAAAAACACACTCAGCAATATCTCAGCAAGATTTTGTAAAACAATATTGTTTAATTATCATTATTGGAAAAATTCCAATAAATATTGGGATTCTTTTAGTCAATATCACACACCCCTTGTCTAAACAGTGTATTTGTTGACTCTTACCATCCTCACCCACAGATATGTTTCCAACACCTGTGATTTTTCATTCTGAAAGGGAAAATATAGCAATCTGTAACCATTTCTACAATATTAAGTGGGATTAGTACTATAAAAATGTCATGATTTTGTAAATGTTAAGTCAAAGTTGCTTACCACTCCTAAGATTCCATAGAGAGTCAAGTCCACGGTGACGTTGGTAGGAGTACTCAGACTTATAACTGGCCTTGCATCGCTGTAGAGGATGACTTCCTCTTTCATGGCATTAAGGAGCGATTTTGTTGTTGGTTCTGAACAGTTTAATGGCTTTACGGATCCTAGCAAGAGAGCTGAAAGAGCAAAACCTGAATAAAGCATTTTGCATTTCATGTAATAATAGTGGACAATAGAGTTTGTTTGTTAATTAATGTTTTATGTGTATCAAATCACCTCAAATGTTCTTGCTGTAAAATCACTAGAAATATCACTAAAAATAGATTAAGAAAAAATGAATTGTATGGAAATGAATCTTACAGTGTATAATGAAGCAGTTGGTGATCAACTGGAGCCAAGTGAGAGTGGCGTACCATGTAATAACCTGTTGAATATCCAATTGGGTTACACTTTATTTTAAGGTGTCCTTGTTACAGTTTAATTATACACTTAAGTACTGAGTAATATTAATGAACTACATTTAACTACTATATGGTTAGGTTTAGGATTAGGGTTTGGCTTAGGGTTACTTGCATGTGATTATGTATAATTAATTGTTATTATAATAGTAAGTACATGCAACGTGTAACAAGGACACCTTAAAAGAAAGTGTTACCTCCAATTGCAATATATAGCAAATAATCACAAAATACAACCTCACCAATTAAATACAGCAACAACTATAAACTCTCATTACCAAGATTCTTCAAGATATGAAACTATATGAAATTAAAAATTAGAATTTCAAAATGTTAAAAAAAAATATGATAGAGGAAATTAAAACAAACAACAACAAAATTATTATAGCTATTAATCTTTTAAAACTAGAACAATGTGTATTAAAAAAAAAGTTCTTTTAGACGAATACACATTAAAATGATATATTATAACACCAACAGTCTTACTTGCGTTCTTGGAAGACGGATAGAAGCCATCAGGTCCTCAATAACTTGGACTGCAAGTAAATATTTAGCAGATTTTTTTCCTTTGCCAATTTTTTTATGTGTGGAGGTTTGAATCGCAGAATGGAGAGTGAACATAAAATAAATGCTTTTTATAAGACTTATTTGTTTACACAAATTAGAATAACCACAAGGGGTTCTCTCTCATATTTCAAAGCATTTTTCTAAATGTGATATAGTAAAAACAATTCAATCTCAATATTCATTAATATTCAGTATGTACATATTCATGCATTTGATCATCACCCCCCCACTACATATTCATGATCAAAAGAACCAACAGCAAGTTTCCAAGCGAGCCCAGCTTGAAGTAAGTTGCAGGAGTGAAGATGGGATCAGACTGAGGCCTGACGCAGAATCTGAGCAGGTAAGAGAAGGTCTTGCAAATGTTTTATAAACAGACCAAAGGACAGTTGTCTAACGTGATACCAAGGTCCTCGTCTTTCTGTGTGGGTGAGATGGTTGAGTTGACAAGTCTTGGCAAGGGTGGTTCTTGGCTGGAATTTGCAAAATTAAAAAAAAAAAAAAAGTAGCTTCAGATGAAATGCTTTCATGCAGCATGCAGGTTGTATGTTAACATGCAGTAAAACATCTATAGTATAAATAATCTGCCATGGTTTCTACACTGTTTTGTTTATTAAAGGAACATGCAAAAGAATATGTAACTCAAATCGTGTTTCGAATCATGTTCCTTTTGAGAAGAGTTGTCATATATTTCTGAATCATTGGACTTACACAATAAAACTTTGAATAAAAATATTGCATTAACCCCAGTGTTTTAGTGGCACAAGGTACTGTAAATACAGTATATATATATATATAACTGTAAACAATACAATCATTTAGTAGCATCATTTGTAGCAAAGTCAGTGTAAACACTAAGCCATGTTTGTTCGGTAGTTTAGGTTTTATTAAATCACATAATTAAAACACCCAAGCTCCTATATATGCATTTACTGTAGATGAAGTAGCAATTTTTGTAGTGTACTAAAAATCTATTTTTAATTATTAAATGATTTGATTTTGAAAGGCTTTTGTAACCACTTAGAAAAATAATACCACTGTATCAATGAGAACACCTCCAGAAAATACAATGCTTAAAGGGGTCATATGATGTTGCTAAAAAGAACATTATTTTGTGTATTTGATGTAATGAAATGTGTTTCAAAGTGCAGCAAAAGATGATGACCGTTGCATTTTAGACCAATGGCGATTGAGTGTGACTGGCAATATTTGCTACTAAAATGATTGTGCTAGAAGAAGAGTGAGAACTCTGTTATGTCTGGTTTCACTTTTATCATCTCAGTGAACATTTATGACATTTTATTTACGCGTTTCCAGATGTGTCAGTGTGAACGAGCAACTTTTGGAAAATGCTAGTGTGGATGGAGAGCGTTTTGTTAACAGAAATGTTGTTTTGAAATATGTCCAGATTAATGTAGATATAGACTGATGTAGAGTCTCTGCACACTGAGTCCGAAATTTTCGTATGCGTTTTTTCGTATTCGAAATCCTAGAAATTCGTCACGCACAGAAACCTTGCACACTGAGTCTGATGCGTATTAATTAATCCGTTGCGAAAAAATTCGCAAAACAGC